>NC_135220.1:12829758-12934758 GCF_052324685.1 Brachyhypopomus gauderio | reverse complement strand
TGTGTGAGGTGTGTTGAGGTTCTGTTTCTGCTGTGACGTGGTTCACGTGTGCTGATAGGACAGGTGAGAAATGTGGTCTGTCCTCCTCATGTGAGTACATGAAGGTCTGTGTCTGTCTGGCCTCACTCTGTGTCTGCAGTATCCAGCAGTCCCACATCTGTCACGGGGCAGACTGAACTCGTAGTGTGTGTGTGTGTGTGTGTGTGTGTGTGTTCTGGCTAAGTCTGGCTCACTTCCTTTGTTTACAACAGCCTAACAGCAAGACACATCTCATTAGCAAATACTTATTTTGCATGATATGCCTTCACATAGCAGAAAATGCTTAATGAACTCAAACTGTCGTTGATCAAGGAGTTCCAGGAGATGCGTTTCTCTGTGATAATTGGAAAGGTGTTTCCACTTTCTTTGATATTAATTGCACCGTCGCCAGCTCTGCATCAAAGGGAGGCTGGAGGCTAGCAGGATGGACAATTATCCTTTAAAACCTGTAGGTGTGCGGCAGTAAGGCAGTGCGTGGGGGATGAGGGAATTGCTCTCATTAGGTTGAGTGACAGGCCCTGTTTTGCCCGGCCACTTTTATCCCATCGCTGGAAAGTCAGATGTGAATGTTGGAAGTGGCACATAATTGCTTTTTATTTCCATGACAACAGACACCCTCTCCTGGCTTGGCCGCCAATCGTATTTACATTCTTTGACGTGAGGGTGGAGGGGAGGGTGGAGGTGGGTGTGGGGGCTGCAGAAAGCGGGGCTCCACGCTCTTAAATGAGGCATTACAATGCTGGCCTTTTTTATTTATTTTTTTCGGTTCACATTTGGGGAATCGAGCCAATTAAATGCTGTCATGCATGGCCAGCGTGTCAAAAAAATTATTTCCCAGGAAATGAAGGGGCCGGGGCCGAGGTTAACGCCGCCGGCCGGGTTTACGGAGATCTGCTAAAGCCCCGGAGCTTCGCCGTCTGTGTCCGGCTGTCGGAGGGGTTCGCCGGGCGTAATGCGCCTGCCTGTCGGAGGAAACAATAAGCGTAACGCGTCGTGGCGAAGGCGCTGGCGTGCTCGCCGGAGGCCCGAAACTCAATCGGCCTTGGATACGCGACAGCAAGCGAGAAGCTGAAGAATTTTGGTCCCAGATAAAAGATTTTGGATCCCTCAAAGCCTCTATTTCCATACCAAAAGCCCAAAGTCAGGACAGGGTGTTAGAGTTAAATTGGACAGGATAGTGGTGGGGGACAAGGGTCAGTGCCCTTAGCCTTTTGTAATCTGCCAAGAATGTACAAATCTCCCCTTTCTCGCCCCCCCACCCCCCCGACTGTATGGGTAAGCCGTTCTCAGCAGCCGCCTCAGATATACAGATTAAAGTACAGCCTGTGGATAATGCACAATGAGCGTCTGATCACAGGAGTGTGTGTGCCCGGCCTCCCTCTCGCACCTCAGAGAAGAGGCATGAATTTAGAATGGCCCCATTGATGCTGCCGTACGGATGAAGGGATTCTCGGGTAGGTTTCCATAAGAAGGGCCTCTTCCCGAAAAGCTGGAGGAATCACACACCAATTAATAGAACAGATTTTATGCTCCATGGACTTGAATGGAATGAAGCGTAGACACATTCCATAAAGCTGTAGAATCACAGACACAAGCGGCTACAGGCGGCCAGCCTCGCCTCCATTCATCCCAGGTGGTGCCCGTTTTGGACTTTCTAGAATGTTCCGCACCTCGTCGCCGGAAAGTCAGCTGCGAACGTGGGGAGTGGAACCTAATTGCAGCCCAGCTCTGACAATCATGATCTGGTACACGTATCCTGTTCCAGATCAAATGGCGCTGAGCTGAAACCTTAATGAAGGTCTTCCTGCACAAAATGATCAAACACCCAACACAAAGTAAACTGGTACTAGCAGCCATTGAATGAAATCAAGCTTCTATTTAGACTGCCTATTTCTCTGTCTCCCGGGAGAATATGAATTATTTATTTATAGAGACGCTATTCAGATACCGCGTGCATATTTTATAAGCACCCTCAGTCCGGCTGAATGGGATTGGAGAGGCGTAGAGTGATTCAGCCCTCAGCGAGAGAGAGAGCCCTAGCCCCTCCGCCCCTCTTGTGCGTATAGGGAAGAGCGCCTATTTGCTTAGGGATTAGGCAGAATAGGTCTCAACACCCTGGACGCATTAGCTGTGCCATTGTGGAGGTTCCCTCACCCATCCGCGCTGGCCGACACCACGGGGCTCTGTCTCCACGAGGCCTCTTTGCAGTTCCACGCCGGGGCGACGTGGTGAGCTTGTTTCTCTTTCTTTTAGCTTTGTTCTGGTCGACAGAGCGCGACCGGCTGCACAAGGCCCATTTCGGAACAGCCGTATTTTACGGTATTAGGCAAATTATTTGGATTGTCTCTCACCCATCTGTCCTCGTTAAGTACGAGATACATCTGCCCCCCCAACCCACACCCCACACCCACAGCCGATCCAGACCCTCCAGGTTAACGCGTCCGCTCGGCCGGCCACAGCCTCGGACTCTGCTTGTGTTTGTTAGCATACACGCGTAACAAGGCGGGAGTCGCAGGCGGTGACCGTTTGCGGTCCGCTGGAATCTGCTGCCAGTGGCCTGTGGTGCCGGATATGAAGGGCTTGAGCAGCAGCTGGTACTGGAACGCCAACTGCCCGGACGGTGGATGCCGGAACGAAGAGGGTCATTACCGCATGCCGCCACTGAAATTGGCCCTGCAGACGTGATGTTTTAACGTCCAGACGAAGCCTGTGCCGTCCTTCCCGGGCAGGGAGCCTTCCTGTTGCTGAACACGAAGAGAAACACTCTGTCGTGCTTGAGTGCTGAAACATGGTGGAGTGGATGTGTGTTCTGAGTTCTAAAGTGTGGTGAGAAGCTGCCGGTGGTGAGTGTGCGCAGCTCTGAGCAGAACGTCTGGAGGTTCAGGGAAAACACCAAGGAAACGAGACCTTCTCATAAAGTTTAGTTCTCCCAGTGCAACCAGTTAAAGAAAGGGCGAAACGTGAAGAGGAATCGCAACACGGCTGCATGTGCCAACCGCAGTGGCTAATGTGTTGTGTCTTATGCATTATTCACAGGGTAGTCGTCAGCATGGCTAGAACGGAGCGGGTGCGTCTCCGTTTCCCGGGCTGTGTGAGCTTTGAGCCCGGTGTCCTCTCAGTCTGGCCCAAAGTGAAGCAACTATTCCTGGTCTCCTGCAGGGGCTGCGACTGTGTTTGGCTTGCAAATGCAATTAAGGTGTTACTACACCACACCACACACACCATGGATCTGCTAATGCTTTCCTGATTTCTATGATTTCATTATTATGTCACTGAGGGCTTCACAGGCGAACTGTTCTTTAAAGCTACGGAGATCCAATTAATTTACTCTTCATTCATTTCTGATTTTTAATGAGATTTTGCCTTTACCCAGACAGGGGCGGGGATGCAGAGTGCCGATTGGGTGCTGATTGGGGCAGGAAGGGTGTGGTCGTGTTGTGAGGTTCAAATCCTACCCGGGCCGTAATGATATGGCTGTATAAATAGCCGCCTGCACACATCTGCACGAGATGGATGTCCTCTGTCCCCGCCTCACTTCTTCTCTTCCACTCTCTCACTCTCTCTACCATTCTTTCCGTCTCCGTCTCTCTGGCCGTCTCTCTAGATCAGATTTTTGTCTGCGTTCGGTTTCTTGAACCGGGAGCTGAGGAGCTGCCCAGGTTACCGAATACATGAATTCCTTCTGCAA
This sequence comes from Brachyhypopomus gauderio, assembly GCF_052324685.1. Taxonomy (NCBI): domain Eukaryota; kingdom Metazoa; phylum Chordata; class Actinopteri; order Gymnotiformes; family Hypopomidae; genus Brachyhypopomus; species Brachyhypopomus gauderio. Next base: position 12,931,031 of record NC_135220.1, on the reverse strand, counting down.
CTTATGACTCATATCAAAATAACGTGAGATCCAGGCAGAGGCGGCTGTCATTATGGACATAATCATACAGTAGTTTCCTGCTGTGTATTGATTTTGCGCGGGTCAGCAGCTCTCACTGCCACATGCTCACAGGTTGGCCACATGTACACGTTCATATTTGACCTTGTGCTGGGGTTCACCGCTGTCTGCTGACCTTAGCACCTCTGGTGAGATTGTGGAGAGCTGTGTGTGTGTGTGTGTGTATGTGTGTGTGTGTGTGTGTGTGTGTGTGTGTGTGTGTGTGTGTGTGTGTGGTTGCGTGAGAGAGTGAAGTGGAGGGTGAGAGTGAGAGAGTGAGCAAGAGTGACCGCGTTAGTGAAGATTGAAGCTTGTGTCTATCTCAGGATTTCAGGGTCACCATGGTCCTCTCTACGGCCCTAGTAATTGGAAGATGGCTTGTGGCTAAGGGAGGGAAACAGACCGTCAAAGAAAACCCAACGTCCCAGCCCCAGGTCTGAAACTGGGAGGCCCACTCTGTGGTTCTGGTCCAGTGAATTGCAGTCCGCAGTGCCATCTTAAGGCTGGCAAAGTGCCACTATCTGCTCATAGCTCTGGAGTGACCCCATGAATAAAAGGGTTGAAAGGTCAGGAGGCTGGCGAGACCATACGCGTAGAATTGGTTGACCTTATGGGTTCGGGGTATGTTGTGTTTACAGCTGTGAAATGTCATTACAGCCAAACAAGGCCACGCTCTGTTATAACAGGGGAGCAGGAGAGATGTGAGGGCAGGTTTAAACAGCTCTTCGGTGTGGGGGGGGGGGGGGGGGGGGGGGGGGGGCAGCACGCAGCATGGCTTAATCTAAACGACAGGATTTAGCCATTGTTCAGTGGGTTTTTTGAGGAAGCACAGGGGAAATGCAAACCACTCTCTTCCAATTATGAAAGAAAATGTTCAATTAAAATGTAAATGTGGGGACTAAATGATATTGGTGTTGGGGGGTGGGGGGGGCTCTTGTTTCTGAGACTGTTTTCCTGCAGGTTTGTGAAGGCGGCCCTTTCAGACTGTGGCTTCAGAAACTCCTCGACAACAAGAGCTGTTTTGGCTTGTTATTTTCGAGGAGCACGTGGGTGTCACACAGATGTATGTCATCCCAGATTAAGACAAACGCAGTCCTTCCCCTGGCTGCCTTCATGTCCCGGGGTGGGGGTGGGGGTGGGTGGTGGGGGGGGGGGGGGGGGGGGGGGGGGGTGTAGGGTTGAGGCGGGCAGCCAGACTGCTTAGTGTTCTAGCACCTGGTTTCCTGGCACGATGCAGAATGATCTGCGCTGACCGCTTGGCCGTGGCTGTGTTTGTTGTGTGGGGTAGATGAACACAGAGTGGGGGAGAGATGGAGGGAGATTCAAGGTTCGGCGTGGAACAGAGAGGTGATGAATAGCTCAGCTGACACACAGGCTCCAGGCGATATCCCCGCCATCACACTGTCCTCCGCTCTGCAGGGCATTAGCCCAACCGTGCCTGACAGGAGACCTTCAAACACGCGTGGGCCGTCCTGGCCCCTGAGGGGGGGGCACCCAGACCTGCAGCGCGGGCCTCAACCTGCGATCTCATCAGGGAGAGGCTGAGTTCAGCTCACACGTGGCTGTCGGGTGGGAGGGTTCCTCTATATATTACAGTCATGCATACTCGTAGAGGAGCAAACAGTCTTTTTAGGTTCATGTCCTTCTTGGGGGTGTTTAACATGACATATTTGTCATGTATTTATATGTAGAAGATGTTGTGATATTGTATACAAATGTTTTCATTCATTCATGCATCCGTGATTCAGGTGGTGGGTCACCCAACCTCAGCACACGTTCCCTCCTTACGAACGTCATGACACATCATCCAATCCCAGAACAGCTTTCTCAAAGGCTCCGCTGTCTTGATTGGCAGGTGGAGCTCTCAGACAGCACCGCCCACACCATCACAGACGCCTACGTGGGGAAGGAGTACATCATCCAGCTGGCCGCCAAAGACATGGAGATCGGCACGTGGAGTGACTGGAGTGTGGCAGTGCACGCCACACCCTGGACAGAAGAGCCCAAACCCATCACCACCACGGAGTCCGACGTCCTCGCAGGTGAGCTTGCCCTCCAAAACCAACACCCCCCCCCCCCCCCCCCCCCCCCCCCCCCATATCATCATCGCTCCTCCCGCCACCTTCTTCTCCACTCACACTCGCACCGGAGGAGCGGAGATGCTGCATTGCAACACTGCCTCCTGCTGGACACCGGGACCGGGTGCACCTCCTTCGGCCTGCAAGCCCAGTGGTGTGCAGCTGCGACTCTGCAGGGGGAAAACGAGACGGATGTGGAGCATCAACACACCCCTTCCGAGGAACAGACGTTCTCCACCCTAACGCCACGCCTCTGCTCCTCCTCCCACTGTGGCACTTAGGACTTTTACGAACAAGTTTTCAGAACATGCCAGTCTCTGGTGTCCTAGTAATAAAAGGAAGATGAGAAGGAAATTGAGAATGTTAAAGTCGGCAAGGGAATCATCAACTTGCCTTTCCTGGTTAAATATAAGGAGCTATTTAAAAGATCATTGTTTTTTTACATTACAGTAATGGACAGTCTGACCATGTGTGCTACATGTGGGTCTCCGGTCGCATCTTACACTGGAGTCAGGCAGTGACAGACACATCTCACAGAAGATTGTATAGTTCACAGAGAACTTCACCAGGGGTTTTATTTTCATCCCCAGGTCTATCTTCCAGCATGCATTGTGCAGAACTGTGAAAAGGATGTTGAATTGACACTTATATGTTAGATGTGCACAGTGCATGAAGCCTCTCAAATCAGCCTTTCAAACGGCCTTTAAGGTCCTCTTAAGGTAAACCAAAGCCTGAAGCACCTGCTGGTATTCCGCTGCAGCCGTGCAAACTACAAAGAGCCAAAAATATCAGGTAAACACGTTCAGTAATGCTGAAATTCTGAGAACTACAAGAAGGCCACTTATGTTTTAATGGACCTGGAGATGAGCAGAACGAGGACGTGTGGACACTTTCTCGCCGTGAAGCTGCTCGGTGGCTCTTACAGGATCAGCGATCCTCCTCTGCCTGCGTGAATCCTGGGAGACATGAAAGCCTCGGCAGCTCTGCTACGCACGTTTTTATAAATAGAATCGACTAGTTGATGACTGTTATTAGGAGTAATATCTGGTGGCTACTACCCAGATCGTTTTGATCTAGCAGACAGTATTGGATACACCCCCAACCACCCCCCCTCAGCCCCCCCCCCCCCCCCCATCACCCCACACCCCCCACCCACCCCCATCCCAAGAGACGGCGTTTAATTTGAGCTATATTTGGAAAGTCAGAGAGAACGAGAAAGTCAGCAGAACCTTTGGGTTTGGGTTGCAGTGAGGACGCTGGTGCGTGAGATCCCTGCTCAGACCACCAGAGACCTTCCTCTTTACAGACCACAGCTGTCCTCTCCTGTGATGCTGCAAGGAGCATTCACAATTCATCTGGATTCATTCTTTTGCCTGGTTTGCACATGTTTTAATTTGTTTAATAAGGAGATTGACTTTGCTCCACTCTGAGGGACCTTCTATTTGATCGGAGAAAACATTATCCCCCCCAGTCATTTCACACATCGCCACACCAGGCGAAAAAACACAATAAACAAGCAATAATAATTGAAATAAGAACTAATTCCTGCTTGCACCTGCAAGATTAATCAGTTTAACAGCCAAGCAACACAAACAAGCTCACCACATGAGTGAAGCAGCTTTGTGCCATCGTGCCTAAGGTTCAGAATATGTTGATGGTTTCTCTTTTTTTTTTTTTTGGGGGGGGGGGGGGGGGGGGGGTTGTTTCGTTTTTAGTTTTGTTGTTACCTTGTTTTTGTCCTGTTTTTCACTTTTACTGTGAAAGTTCTCATTGCCCATACTAGGGGGATTAACATGGTAATTGCATCTCCAATTAGATTCTGCTGAAATAAGAATATCCTGCTCACATACAGGAATATATTTGTGAAACAACAGCGGTGAATATTTTCACTTTATGTTTATTTTTAAAATGATTGCTCTGCGTTGATTCACAGCTGGAAAGCTATTATAAGATTACACAGCATTTTTTGTTCTCAAGACCAACCACAGATTTATTGAATTAAAGTTATGTGTGGAGCATATTTATTTTTCACATTCTTTAATTGCTTCCACACACACACTAATTAGCTGTAGGCCAGGGGCTCTGAACTATGCCTGCTGTTAATGGTATAGTAATGAATATGATCTTCTTGTCTGCAGAGACCACGCCTTCTTCTGCTCCGCCCTCACCCAATCCGCGGGTGGGTGATGCCATGAATGGTTGCTCCGCCGTTCTCTGCTCGTCCCATGTCCTTCTGGCCTGTATCCTGCTGTCCATCATGTGGTATGTCTGAACTACATTACCCAGAGACCTTGAGGCCGCCTGTACAACACCCCCCCCACACACACACTCACACACACACACACTCACACACACACACACACACACACACACACACACACACACACTAAGCAGATATATAGATGTGTCACATTTGGACGCCTGGTCATATGAACCGTCTCCCATGTTCCGTTCTCCCTGAAAACCCTACTGAGATCACAAGGACTGGAATTCAAACATTAAGACTGGTCTCCAGAGACTTTTTACAAGGTCTCATTAGGACTTTAACAACTGCAAACAACCTCGGGAAGAACTCTCAGCTCCCAGACCTTAAAGCCAGTAAATCCTGTATCTGTCCCGAGGAGCAGCCGGACTGGTGTGGTGAGCAGACACCCAGCAGATAATGCGATATGTGGGCGGGACCTGACACATGTCATAATGAGGCAACCTCTAATTAAAGCATAAGCAGATGACCTGAGTGCGAGAGGTGCAGATATTACCCTGACATTACCCTGACATTACCCTGACCCTCCCGTCCCGCTGGGGGTCCGGCGGGCTGGCCCTCAGCAGCTGTCCAGCATGATTGAACGGGACAGCTATTAGCTCAGGGAGCGGCGCGGTACTGACAGAGCACCAGAGCTGGGGGCCAAGCTAGTTGTTTACCTCCAGGGAGGTTGCTTGCATCCCTGACCGAGCTCCTGGAGGACAGTTTAATTGGCCAGTCAGCATCATTGCGGGGGAGGTCCACACGGGCCTCACGGGCCTCTGCCGACCCGTTCCACAGATCGAATTATCTCCCACTCCCCATCGCCAAGGAGTCCTTGACTGCGGATGGCTGCACCACCGTCGTTGGGGATGTGTTGGGTTGGTGGTGGTGGAATACAGGTCGGTACAGCTTGTAAGGTCAACGTCCTGTCTTTGAAGTTTATTAAAGAGTTCTCTGACATGTGCCAGGGCTTCAGGATCTGCCCAACGTGTTTTATTGTCCAGCGATGCGGGACCGAACGTGCGTCACGTCACGGGTTAGGCACATGTCTTTCTGACTGGGAGCTGTGGGGGTTGGCGAGAGCTTTATGAAAACCCGTCTCTGCTAGCCTGGCCGAGTGCTGAGCCTTCACCAGGGCGAGGCAGCACCGGGCCGGCACACCACGCACACGTGGACAAGTAAAGTTCAAAGGTTTTGCTGCTTAGCTTGATCCAGTGGAGATAATTAGTGGAACCAACTAGGTGATCCCACATGCTGGAAGGTCTCCAGGCAATTTGAATTTGTGTGACTTTGACGCCGTGAGCTGTCCAAGAGCGTGTATCTGATAGAGGCGGACAGTTAAAAGACGGTTTGATGATCAAGCATTACGCATTTTTAAAGGGGTTTTTGTATGATATCTTGAGTTGTGAGAGTGACACATTTAGCAAAGCTTGAACACCTGATCCCTGCTGTTGTATAAATGATGCATCTCTCTTCATCTCCCTCATACTAAAGCACATATTCTCATTTTCTTTCCACAGATGTTTATGATTCATTCCTGTGGAAAGTCTTCTAGTTCTATTTTGCACATGTTAATGGATATCGTGCATTGATAATTTAATTCAAGTTTTTTTTTCACAAAAACAAAAAAAAAACAAGAAGAAGAATAAATGATGACATTTGCAAACGGAAGGGAAGAGAGGATTGAAACACAGCTCTGACAGTGCACCTCCAGCACAGACATCGGACGGTTAATCCCAGGGAAGCAAAATATATGGGGACTCAGACATATGGGGACACGAGACTCAAAAGGCGTCCATCTTGCCCCCAACATCTCGGCCACACAACTGTCCTCCTCCACATCTTTAAAAAAATTTTTTGTTTGTTTTTCCCCCCGGAAAGAATCCAGAAATGTTTTTATTTTTTATGGCTCCCACACACTGGAGATGGTTGGATGAGCTCACCTTGTGGGTCATTCATTTCAGCAACATACAGCTAACTCATCATGCCAAAGACTCGGAAAGTTCTCCTTCCCATGATCCCTTGCCTTCCCGAGCATATGTCTGTGCAACGGACAGAAAGCTGCAGTGCAAAATGTCCATACAGCAAACAAGAACTTCACGGACTGAGGACTAACGTAGAATGAAGGAACTTCGCAGACTGAGGACTAACGTAGAATGAAGGTCGTCGTTTGAGTATGCTTTCTTCACCGTTCACCTTTACTTTTAATTGTTTCTCTTGTATTTGACCCTTGATATCAAGAGACTCAAACACAGACACACACACACATACACACACACAGAAGGTTTTACTCCATGGTCATGTACCTGATTGCATTTTTAAATGGAAGAACACGCTGAAAAACACAAGGTGTATTTGACTGTTTATTACACTTAAGTTCTACAAAGAACCACTTTTATCACATTTCAAAATCATTTGCCTTTCAACACCTTTAATAGCCAATGTCACAATTTAATGTTACTTTATTCAAGGAATATTGTTGTGATTTACGTTTTTGTTTGTTTATTAAACAAATTATACATATAGCTTTTTAGTTTCTTTTTCTCAAACATTCACAATTGCTTAATTCTCCATGATCATATTTTGTAAACTATGATATGTATCTTTAACATGGAAAAAAAAACCTTTATTATTTAATAATGTATGTATTAGATTTAGATTCTTGTAACCTGTATCTGGGTTCTTTTTATAGATGTATATAAAACAAGAGATTGTTCATTAAATGTGACCATTTCACAACAACTTGGTCCCTCAGTCATTTGTTGATGTTGAGTGTTTCTGTGCCCCACACAGTCAAGCTCTTGCTGAGATTCCTCTTTTGAACATGAGGACCAGATTTGGGGATGACACGTCTGTTCTTCTGGCCTGAATGCTAATGTGCGCAGACGGTGGTGAATGGACTCCAGGCTGATTACATATGATTGCAGCTGGAACGTCCAATTACGCTGTCCTGGGTCTTCCCACAGCCCGACGCTCATGACAGGGAAATGAGACGCCGCAAAAGGTGGTCCAGTAATTCATGAAGATGCTTTGCAGTTTTCCTTTTGCCAAGCCACATCGCAGTTCAAGGGCTCACAAATGCAGACTGATTTATTCCTTAATAGACTCCCACTGCTGGTTAAGAACAGCTCCTCTCACTTCTTGTCTTCCAGTGAGGTCTTCCATCTTCAAAAACCAGGACGGAGTCACTCTTGTGTCCGTTCTCTGGTGCTCTATCTACTCGACCTTCACCCGCGACCTTACGAATCGCAGACACACGACCCCTTATTAGCTGACAGCAGAAAAGAGGAAAAATTGCGCCAGAAAATCGATGGATCAGAACCTTTGGCTTGGAGCTACCCTGGTTCTGGCAGAAGGCTCAGCCAGCATTGAGATGACAGATTGCTCTGGTGGGTGTGCGGTGCTCTGCAGAGGTGGAGGGGACTCGATAGAGATTCGTGGGTCAGGCCGCGGCTTTGTAATGGACTGCTGCCGGGTCGTGATTTAGGCTCGCTTTTAGAAGACATCAGCAGGTCTGCGTGCGGGCTTCTCCGCACTCTGACACACAGTCCTGCCACATCGCTGGCAGGGAGAAATTGCAGAGATTTGTAGTTCGGGAGATGGAGTGAGTGGCCTGTGAGTGTTCATGAAAATGGCAGCCTTTATAAATGCATGGTGTGCAGCTTGCAGTTTCTAATCTTCACGTTTTTTCACTTACCAAGAATTGTAAAATATACAGTATGTCAACATCCAGCTGCTATTTATATCATGCCAACATGCTTCATGTCCCGATATAAGACCATTTCATTTATTCACGTTACTTTATTTTTGGTTTACGTAAATTAAGATTCCCATCACACATCACTGATTCACTGCTCCATTCTGTTCCTACAGCCTCCACACAGCACATGCTAAAAAAGAGAAAAATGTTTGGGTGTCCAAATTTTACTGTGTGCACCATGACCTGAAAGGGGGGGTGAAGTCCCTGGGCTGTCTTGACTCGTCGCACTCAAGACAGAGTCTTAACATGCACTAGTCTTAACATGCACTAGTCTTAACATTCACTAGTCTTAACATGCACTAGTCTTAACATGCACTAGTCTTAACATGCACTAGTCTTAACATTCACTAGTCTTAACATGCACTAGTCTTAACATGCACTAGTCTTAACATGCACTAGACTTAACATGCACTAGTCTTAACATTCACTAGTCTTAACATTCACTAGTCTTAACATGCACTAGACTTAACATGCACTAGTCTTAACATGCACTAGTCTTAACATGCACTAGACTTAACATGCACTAGTCTTAACATGCACTAGTCTTAACATGCACTAGTCTTAACATGCACTAGACTTAACATGCACTAGACTTAACATGCACTAGTCTTAACATTCACTAGTCTTAACATTCACTAGTCTTAACATGCACTAGACTTAACATGCACTAGTCTTAACATGCACTAGTCTTAACATGCACTAGACTTAACATGCACTAGTCTTAACATGCACTAGTCTTAACATGCACTAGTCTTAACATGCACTAGACTTAACATGCACTAGTCTTAACATGCACTAGTCTTAACATGCACTAGTCTTAACATTCACTAGTCTTAACATGCACTAGTCTTAACATGCACTAGTCTTAACATGCACTAGTCTTAACATTCACTAGTCTTAACATGCACTAGTCTTAACATTCACTAGTCTTAACATGCACTAGTCTTAACATGCACTAGTCTTAACATGCACTAGTCTTAACATGCACTAGTCTTAACATTCACTAGTCTTAACATGCACTAGTCTTAACATGCACTAGTCTTTGCTTGTCTTCCACCGTTCTCAAGGCTGGTGTCTTGGTTCTGCCTGTTGCGTGTGGACTGACTACCACAGCACTCCTTTCTCCACACCGAGAGCTGCTCGTGACTGACACGGAGAACTCTGGCATTTTGATGCGCTCAGTCAGTCCTTCCAGTTCAGGCCCCTGACTGCTGGTTCCGGGAAAATCGATAGTCCATCGCACAGCTGTCAGCCGCCGGGTTTCCTAATGACAGTCTCGACCTTCCAAAGCAGCTAACTACATAACCGACACCTAATCACTTCAGAGCAGATTCACCTTAGCTTTGGCCTCCTGGAGAAGATAAGGGGTTACTGCATATGCTCCTGCACCCACAGCACCATCAGCACTAATATTTAACCTTCCTGTATGAAGCTCAATGAAATGGCTTGGTTAATAATACTGGCATCATTTGGTCTATGTAAAAGGAAGCCTTTATGCTTATGTTATTGTGGTGCCACTTAAGCCTGTTAAATGTGTACTATATAGTGTGCTCTGACGAGCAAAAAAAAGACTGGACTGTTTTTGACTTTGTTTTATCTGCCCTAGTCCCAGATGTTTGTCTAGTAATGGGGATAGTGAAGCTGCTCTCTGCTGCAGACAGACTGTGGGTTGACGGGTTTGCTAACCAAACGAGAGAGCAGAGTCCCTGCTGCTATTGATCCATCTCCTCAAGCAGCACTGAGCACTGGACTCTGAAACTAATGAAACATACGCCGAAGGAACCAGCACATGCCGACTGCCCGGATCACACGCGCATGCTCTCGAAAGCATCCGCTGTTAGCGAATCGGAATTCATTAAGGCGACCGATCTCCTGAAAAGTATGACCTTTGAATTCTGGACTGATGGTCTCTTGTGTGGAAAGGCAAGAGCACAGTGTGTGTCCAGGCTAAAAACACCACACCAGGATCCAGGAAGCATGTCTCTCCCACACCAGCTGATGTGTTTCTTCTGTAGGCTTGGGCACTAATGTTCAGAACAACGTCCATTGCTCCATAGCTGTGGTGGAAGCTGGGAACATACACTCTTTTTGTGTGTTAAATTCATACTGTCACATTGCTTACATGTTTTGATTTACCCTAACAAATTCCGGGCAGGCGCACCATCGCTTTCATGTTCTCACGAGCCCGTACGACTCCTGCGGGGCGTCCGCTGGGACGGGGAGCATGGCCACTGTTTGGCTGTGCCTGGTTTCATTCCAGCAGTCTGCTCCTCATTAGCTCCTCGCATCGGGCCATTTGACTCTGCTGCAGACGTACTACGAGTCACGAGTGAGGAAACGCAGCTGAGAACCAAACCCTGGCGAGGGCGGGGTCAGGCCCGTGCCTGTCGGGCAGGAGTGGGGTCCGCACAAATGTGGGACCCCTATGCCTGGGTGGGGTGGATGGGGGTAGGGTGGAGGAGCAGGGCGGAGTGTCTGTGCCGGGGCCACATGCTGGGTTGCGATGAGGGCCCTGGATAGCCTCGCTTCTCCTCCTCAGTTAGCCCTGCTCCACTGAGACGCCGGAGATGAACTGGGACTCACCCCCATCTGGTTGGAGGAGGTCTCATTTCATGCGCACCCCAGAAATCTGGGGAGGCGGAGGGAACTTGAGGCAGGGAGGCGCTAATTAATTTCAGGCCCAGCCAGGTGATTCGTGCCTTTCCTCTTTGGCTAGCTGCCCAGTCTCAGACCAGAGGCAGAGTCTGTGTGTGTGTGTGTGTGTGTGTGTGTGTGTGTGTGTGTGTGTGTGTGTGTGTGTGTGTGTGTGTGTGTGTGTGTGTGTGTCAGAAGTCACACAGGGGTCGGCAAGCTGGTCGGGGGAAACGAACACGCCATGGTCCGGAGGTGCGGGAGGTGAGGTGTCTGGGTGGTGGCGAGCTTCCTCTCTTTCATCCCAGAAGGCATTACTAAGACTGATTTACAGTGTGCTTCGTCTGCACGGGCCCCAGCTTGGCATCCAGGGCTCGGGCTCCTGCCTGTGATGTCTGTTTCTGGGGACCAGGAGCGGGGCTGGAGCCGGCGGGTGGCGGGCCGGGCAGACCCCCTGCGGGCAGGGCGGCGCGCCAGGGTATCTCCTGTCACCAGCCCCCACTTCAAAGCACAGGCCAGGCCAGACGCTGCCACGACTGACACTTTTATGACTTGGCAAAAGAAAAAAATTTGTAAAGATTTAAATAGCGATCAGTAGGCCGAGGATGCAGCCCTCGTGTGTGAAGAGGCACACTCCTACAGCCCTGCGTGGTGGCACACACACACACACACACACACACACACACACACACACACACACACCAGACCAAAGTGCAAATCATGCTTACAATACAGCTCGGCTTTATGAAACATTGCAGAACGTTGTGGGCTTTTCGTCAAGGACGCTGAGAAGTCGCAGAAATGGGTTCTGGTGGAGTCAGTCGGTTGCTTGTTTGCTTTTAAAATGGATTGTCGAGGCAAGTAACGCTCTGAATAATTGTTTCAGGACAAGGCTGCGTGCTTCAGGACGATTGTTAAGCATTGTGGTTCAGCGCAGAGCTGCTGATTGATGGTGGGTGGAGGAGTGCAGCTTCACCCTTGAGTTCTTCTCACCTGGAAGAGCTGAGAGAACATGTAATTACCGTGAAGACCAGCACGTACCTGCACAGCCACATTGGAAGCAGGAATCCCCTTACAATCAATTGGGTGCATTTAAAGTGAAATGGGGTGAAATGCATATCTTGATACAAGTGCAAAAGATGCAGGTTTATCCTCTTGTTTTGTGATATCTTTAGAAAAGCGTGATCTGTTTAGTACTTGATGGAACTGCTTTTAGGCACATTTAAGGACGCTGATAATTCTGGATATATATCACGATTTTTCTCAGTATTGATTTTCCTTTGATTCTAGATTATGGTTATAGTTCATTTCAGGCAGTGGATCTCAGTGGACACCTCCCTCCCCCCCGCTCCACCCGCGATACCCCAGGTCTGCCTCCTCCCAGCCTAACACATGATGTGGGCTTAAAGCAGACACACTTCATCATCACTGTCACCATTACACCGTCTCCTCACACACATCCAACTCCTCAATCAATCACGCTGCTCTCGCTGGTCTGATCGCTGACCGACACCTGCTGCATTTTGGAATTTTGCAAGTATGATGCTCTTGTGTGTTAAAAAAATTACAATATGTGAATAAAGCTGAAACTGATTACTTAAAACATACTTAAATTGTAATTGAGAACATGTAGTACATTTTATGGATTTTTAAGAGACCACTTTTTAGATAATTGATATTAACTGAACTGAAAAAAAGCACTGAAAAGGGTTGTTAGGCCTTCATCCATTTTAAAACATAATTGGGTTCTCAGGAAATATATTTTATTAATAACCATCACACGAAACAATACCTGCTACCTGTAACCTGGATCTTGGAAAGGCACTGGGTAGGTTTAGTCACAAAACCTGGTTTACCTCTCAAATAATGGGCATTCATGATATTAAATTCTTTAGTAGTTACTGTTCATAAATATGGTATTTACAAGGGCAACTGCATTTCTTTCTCTTGCTCTTAGTGTTTACAGCAAACCTTTGAGTGATTGATTACTAGTGAGTTTAAATGCTGCTGGTTTTAGGTCAATAGAAATCCACAGTGGGATATTTTTAGTTTTGCACTTCAATGGACGGAACACTAGAGGGCAGTCTCAAAGAAAGCAAAGAGTTGATGCTAGGAGACAGCGACACAACACTATTTTAACATAAAGAAGAATATGTTAAAAATAACCAGTCTTCTTCCTAATCTTCGTTATGGGCTACATTTTAATAAGCACCCTAGTGTGATCAGCAGGCCCTCAGACATCTGACAGCCTATGTCAACGCAATATAATATAATAACAGGCGTTAGACGGTAGAAGAGTGAGCAGCTTCACTGGTTCTCAGAATTATCTAAGCCATCTGCTGCTCTGTATGTGCTCTGAAACACCGTGTTTCCTGAGCGTTTTATTTAAGACGCTTGCCTTTGTTGGCACAGATTTATGAAAGCAAGATGGTGAATATAAGTGACACTGTACGGAAACCTCATGAATAAATGTGCTTCAAAGAATTTATTTGAATTTTTATTATGTAAATGTAAATGTAAATTTACATAATTATTTCAATGCAAATTTATTATGACCTATATGTTTCCAACCACTCTGAAAATGTCGGATTTACTTATTGCCATGCCATATATTTCCAGAAGGTGTCGCTATTAACTCGTTTTCCATTTCTAAATTCACAGCGGCGTTTGGATTCCATGTATGCGTTCCAAATAGCCAGCTACATACTACTCGCCTAATGACTGAGTCCCGATCTGTACGCCGTATGCAGTATGTTTCCTGTACGTGAAAGATACCCGGATGACGTACTACTTCCGCCAAATATTCCAGTACGCGACCAGACCTATCTTCATGGTGCACTGCATCTAGTCATACAACAGTGGCAAGAAAATTTGTCCAAGGTGGTGGAACCTGAGTTCACGTGACCTCCTAGTATAATAGTGACTGCAGTGTGCGGTATACAGTATATAGTATATACTTTTTCGAACAAAGATGACAGATTTTGTAACACCTCCAGGTGCAGCGAACCTTTTTTAAAATATAGATTATTAAACAGCAAACATAAATCATCACCAATGATTTAATTAAATGTACTTCATATTCTGCAGAAATTATATTTCATAAAATGCATTGATCTTAAAATATAATGAACCTCAGTGCAAACACACACACACACACACACACAAATAATCACTAACTGAAACAAATTTTAAACATTAACTTTCCAAACCATGGTATATTTTATTTATTAATTATAAGTAAGGGTAGAATCCGAATAGGTTGAGAAGGGAAGGGGCAAAAACAGAGGGATGGATTCTCATGGGTGAATGAATTGCTCATGTGTATCATGTGTCATGTATCATATATCATGTATACCTGCCCTCTGTTAATATAAATACATCGGGGGGGGGGGGGGGGGGGGGGGGAGCTATAGTCAGGAGTGAGTTACATCCTGACTTTACTTGCTTGGTTAACTGAAGATGGTGGGCCTTTGAGTACGTTTTGGTTGAGTATTCGTTTGTAGCTTGTTCATACTTAAAAATAAGGTGAATAATATTTCTAACAGAAAGAGAAAATCAACATTAAACTTCAGTACACTGAAGCAAACTCGATGTAGACTGCAGTAACATCGCAATGTGGTCACGGTGTAATAAAACTAGAAACACAGGCTGCCGCTCTCATGTCTGAGAGGGATTAGACTCGGCTGGAGTGTGTCATTAGCTGCTTGTTTGTGTGATGTCCTGCAAGCTTCCAATTACACAGGAGCCGCCTGACCATCTTCAGATTAATATAAATAAGTCAACATATTTGCGGTTAGATTGAAGTATGTGTGCGTGTGTGTTTGTGTATGCGTCTGGCTTGCTTTGCTTGGATTACAAATTAGAAAAGATACTCTGGAAAACATCTAGACTTGGTGCTTTGACATGTAAACACAAAGTTGGATCAGATACAAATATGCAATGTATATAAATATGCAGATGTATATAAATATACTAATGTACACAAATATGCTGATGTATACATGCATTTTCCCATGTCTATTGAAAAATGATGCAGGTATATATGCATCTGAGGTTTATAGCATAAACATTGTTTAAATCATGCTTTACATTAGCCTATGTAATTTTATTGGTTGTTTGTTAATTTTTGGGTGACCTTCAGTTTATTTAAATATGTGTTGGAAGAAAATGTCACAAGCTTTAACATGTAAATATAATAAGAGCTTTAGTAATCATCAGCATTTCACACTGGGTAAATTAAGCAATTCAAAACTTTCTACATATACAGAAAGCTCAGCTCTGCTTTACAAAACTATTACAACAACTACTACTACTAGAACTACTACTACAACAACTACTACTACTACTAGATCTACTACTACAACAACAACTACAACTACTACTACTAGAACTACTACTACAACAACTACTACTACTACTAGATCTACTACAACTACAACAACTACTACTACTACTAGATCTACTACTACTACAACAACTACAACTACTACTACTAGATCTACTACTACTACAACTACTACTACTACTAGATCTACTACTACTACAACAACTACAACTACTACTACTAGATCTACTACTACTACAACTACTACTACTACTAGATCTACTACTACTACAACAACTACAACTACTAGATCTACTACTACTACAACAACTACTACTACTACTAGAACTACTACTACTACAACAACTACTACTACTACTAGATCTACTACTACTACAACAACTACAACTACTACTACTAGAACTACTACTAATGAAGACGAAAAAATAATAGTGAATGCATTTATAATAACATCAACACCAATAATAATAATAATAATATTCTTATTTGTATAGCACCTTTCATACATTCGTGCAACTCAAAGAGCTTTACAGAATAAATAAAACAAAACTTTAAACATTATAACGTTATAGTGAGTGTTTCTATATAAACTGGTGTGGAAGTTTCTATCTATAAGCTGTGTTGAATTTACATGCCTTCCAAGAATCTTCCCCTGGCCTCTAATCATCTTATCTCAGATAACTAGCTTTGATGATCCAACATTGTCTTTTGGGGGGGGGGGTCAGGAAAATTGATTGTTCCTTTACTCTTCCTGAATGGAGTTGACTCAGCTTTGAGTTAGAAACCACAGTGATCTAATTATATGAATCGATTAATTGATAATTATTACACTTTAATTATAGAATGCAACATTTCCACTATTATAGTGCCATGGGTCTATAGTCAAGCACTTCACAACATTAATACTAATATTAGAAATTTACATGTGTGATTATCACACTTCATTATCTATATACATTTATACACACAGCCAACACAAAAGCCAACCTCGGGTATGCTATATTTTTTTTCTTTCTTTGTTATTTTGCATTTTGCATTTCAATCATTCCATGTTTTCCTGCTCTGCAGCTTGGAAACGTTTTTGGCGGCTGTGACGTTCTGATCTTTTCAGCAAACCAACAGGAGCGAGACTGTGGGAGGGACACTTGTGTCCCCTGTGTGGGAGGACAGCTTTGGACCGACCCGCCTGCCACTCACGTCCTCTCAGGGTGGACCTGTAGGCTGTGGGTGAAACGAGGGGCGGAAAAGACGTTTGTTTTGACCCAACGTCTAAATCCTACTGGATTTGACTGGGCTCAAAGCCGCCGAACTCTCATCCCGTTAAAGCTCCCTCAACACCCGCACAGGAAACGTGGACCTCGTGTTCACTGACAGGACCCTGGTCCAATGGGACCGGTGAGGACAGGCGCAGCTCCGCGTCTTTAGCTCGGCCCACCACGGAGGTATAAACGTACACCAGCCAAAGCAATGGAGGGAAAGCGCGTCAAAATGCCTGTATAACATTAGAAGCGAAGTAAGGTAAGATTTCATTTGGACCTTGTTGAATGTTCCTGGATATAAACGCACAAAACTAGTTTACTCAGTAGTGAAAGTGATCAGGAAAAGTTTGGACTCCCAAGGGAACGGAACTTTGTAACGTGGTAGAGTTTGAAAAGTCCTATGAAAGTACCGAATCTCTTCTTTCGTATTCATACTTTCAGTTGTTTCTCCTGGACTAAGAATCTAAAGTTCGTTGTTATTTAGTTATACAGAGCCGCTTGTTTAGAGGTCGAAATGCGTGTTTTTCTGAATTATGTGGAGCGGACGCAGCGCTCCTCACTAATGAATCAAATGCGGAATGATCACGAATAACGAGATGCCTCGATGTTATTGCTCACTACTGGGTCAAAGCAGTTGATATAAGTCACTTGTAAAGTTTCTCAAGTTTAAACCATTTCTAAATCGAAGCACATTTTAATGATCTTGTTCAGGAAAGTTGGAATCCGATTAACAGACGCGAGATGTTTTCTTCTCATGGTATAATGTGGGTTCCTAAACCTTTTAAGATATCATATCCTACTACATTGATCAACGATTTACAAAAAAGCATGATGATGATAATGAAAATGATAATGATGATAATAATAATAACAACAACAACGATGATGATTGGTGATGATAAAAAATAATGCACAAGCGTTAATATGCTATGGGCCATTTACACCACACTAGGTAAATTGTAATAGAAAAGTTGTGTGGTCTCAGTGTGGACTGAAATCAGAGCTGTGCCCTCATTGCTGGGTTGTTTACATCTCTCCCTGTATTATTTTCCTCTAGTTTACCTGCATAAGGGTCCTGTTCCAAAAGACAGGGCCACTGCCCTCTGGGTAATGGATTTGCCAAACTGTGTTAATCCTTTTAAGAGTTTAATTGTTATTGAATTTTTATAATTACTCCTAGAGTTTTACACGTTGACTGTGTTAGCTTGCGGTCAGTCTGTAATTGCGTTGTAAGCCTCACCTCAACTGGCTTTGTTTACAAGTTGAACAAGGTCTTTGTGTATGTTTGTTGGTTTTGTCTGTTGGTCATTTTGTCTGTTTTGTATATTAGGTTTTAACGTTTCTGAACACTTTGGAACAAAGTGGCGGATGGAAAATATGTACATGGTGAAAATCTGTCCAGATGTGCATTCCTCTGTTTTAAAGTGGAAGACACATGGTCTATAGCATGACCAGGAGAGCCACGTTTGGGATCTAGAAACTGAATAAGAGAAAAATGTTTTCTGCCAATTAATATACCACAAAATGGACTTTAGTTAGTGGTTTCTTCTGCTGACGTCTCTGGCTCTTCTCCCGTTCTCTTCTCAAGAACAGACTCCTTGGCAGTTTACTGACTTGTCAGGCTCAGTTTCTCATCACAGCACATTAATTTTTCTCAGCTCTCATTTGAGTTCACTTCGTATAATGGCTGTAATGAGTTTTAAATTAAACTCAACTGGTTCTCTCTGTCGGTTCAAAAAGGCCTCATTGAAGGGAACGACTGGATCCCCCTGCCAGCTTCTTGAGCACCTCTGAGAGTAAAATTGCACTTGGCTTGAAATGGGGATTTTTGTTCCCCGTGATGGTACTGTTGAAGAAATCAGTTTCAAGTTCAAATTACCCCATTTAACCTTTCTAGAGAAACTACTTCGTGACCTGCCTACGAACAAAATAAAACCCATGGCCCTTTACCCAACATTACTGAAGTGTCCTACACAATGGCTGGGATGGGTGTCTTCTGAGATGATGATCATTACGGAGACAGCGATGAGTCACAGTGAAGAGTAGGGTGCAGCTTCGTTACGGCCCTGTTTATGCGCCTAAAGTGTCAGGAACCAGAACTCAAGGTTGATTTGGACTGAGGGTAATTAGAGTAGATTTGGATGTTTCCAGTTGAGGTCTTTGATGCCTCTCACGTGCCAGTGTCAAGCTGCATTCGAGGAGCGATTTGCTATAATAGTTTGAGCTTAATTAGCATCCCAGCTGCAGGCAGCAGGTCTTCATGGGACAGGACTTGGGTTTGTGTAATTGAAGAATCATAGTATACTTGAAGAAGCTCCAGACAGTGTTTTTTTTCATCTACAAAATCTGTCATGAATATTGAATCACGTTAGGAAGAAAAATAAAAATAAAATGAGGCAAATAAGGGTGGAGGTGAGGGTGGGAGTGGAGGTGAGGGTGAAGATGAGGGTGGAGGTGAGGGTGGAGAGGAGGGTGGAGGTGGAGGTGAGGGTGGAGGTGGGGGTGAGGGTGGAGGTGGGGTGGGTTGGAGGTGAGGGTGGAGGTGTTGACTCACATTGTACAGCCACTGCAATCCACCATTACGCAAGAACAAATGTTCTTGTTAAAGGGCTGTAAAGAAGAATGAGTAAATTCAGTAAAGTGCTGTTTTAAAGAGATGAGCCATAAAGCAGGAGTCCTTTTATTATTTGATTTCAAAAAGACTGACTTTACACGTTCTATTCCAAGCATAGAGTCATTAAACCATGAAACTTACATACATAAATTCCACGCATGTCGTTTCGCAGCACACGTGATGTCACTGCACACATCACACATATATATATATATATATCTATCTATCTATCTATCTATCTCATCATATATGTGGTCCCCAAATGAGTCCAGCTGATTCATTTATTACAAGGATTTATAATATCGGTGATATGTTTGTATGACTGAATTAGCATGATAAAGACAGAGGATTTTGAATTACTGTATGCAACTATACTCAGAGGCATTAAGTTTAGCACACATTCTCCCATGTTGCAGTCCATATGACTTTAGACTTTATCAAAATTTCCACTTTAAATGTAGTTTTTGCCCTGTCTATTTTGTTAACATGGCGACTCCTTGCCCAACATTGAAAAGAGAAGAACTGAACTGTGTATGTGTTACTGTGTATGGGTCAATATGAGATCAGTGTGATTGGCGGTGCAACTGTGCCATAAGATATCTTCATTATGCAGTAGTAATATGTAGGGGTGGGCGATATAATATCGTTCACAAAAATACCGGTACATTTCTTTATTCGATAGGATTTTGCTATATCGCGACATTATGACGCAAGGACGCAGGTTGTGCATGCAGCGCGCAAAATAAACAAGGCCAACAGCGGAGAGAGCAGCAGTGCTCACACTGTGAATGATTTAGTTCCTAAACGAGGAGCTACATCAGTAGTGTGGAAGTATTTCATGAACAGTTCACGTTCAAAGTTCACAATTTTAATTATGAACTAGTTCAAAGTTCAGTTAATTTTACTTTGTTTCGTGAGATATTCAAATACTTTTTTCACGATTTGGCTGTTGCGCAATCAAGGGGCGGACACAAATGCAAAGTAAATACATCTTACATTTACAGACGACACGCGAGTGGACCGCGAATGACGTGGCATGATGAATAGAGAACTAACGCTTAATACACTAAAAGGCAGTGGAAATGACAAGGGCACAAAACTAGACCAAACAAGAGTACAACTAATTGTTACATACACTGACATGAACAAACACACGAGAAGCAAGTAACGGCCATACATGAACATGAAGTCTAACAGAACAAACATGTATTGCCAGGCACGATATCACGTTAGAGCAGTGTTTTTCAAACTTTTTTTCTGGTGACCCACATTTTGTCCATGATTTTTCACGCGACCCAGCCAAGTTGTTGACGGGGGGGGGGTGAGTTTAAGTATTATATCGCGATCGATCGCCAAGTATTAACGCCTCCGCCGTTCGCAGCTGTCGCGCGCTACGGTCACTCGCGAAAGTATAATCCATTAATATAATAATTTATTAAATATATTAACATTTATTTTTTTGCGACCCTTTTTTTTTGGCTCGCGACCCATCCAAGGGTCGCGACCCATAGTTTGAAAAACCCTGCGTTAGAGAACACGGAGACCAAACATGAACTGAAAACCTAAAACATACGAACCTGAAAATGGAACAGAGACTTTAACCATACACAAACACGAAGCTAATCAAAACCACGAATCACAGATAAGGCGTGAATACCGTGCACACCCAACTAGGAAATAAAGAAATGACAATGATCCAGGAAGGTATAGTCTGGACATAGGCTATATATACACACCAACTAGGAGATAAAGAAACGACAATGATCCCTGAAGGTATAGTCTGGACATATACACACCAACTAGGAGATAAAGAAACGACAATGATCCCTCAAGGTATAGTCTGGACATAGGCAACACACACACACTTGTAAAACTAAGACGAGCTAACACGGAACAGCTGAAACAGAGGGGCGTAACAAGAACAAGGAAAACATAAAAATGACGAGACTAGAAGGGGGCGGAGCCAGACGTGACAAGTACAAGCTAGAAATCACTATACGTTCTTATAAGTGCTATGCCTACCCCGCTCTGCTGCAATTCATCACGGGTAACGTCGTGCGGAAGCCAGTATGTTATTAACTAGCCAGTATGTTAATACTATTCTCATGCGGACACTACGTTGCCCACAATGTATTGCGCACACAACGTCAAAACCATTTCTGTCTGGTGATGCATGATTTAAGCGGCACCAGCGAGAATACAGGAGGGAGGAAATTTCTCTCGTTGCGTTTCAAAAGAGAAAACAGATGTCACTCAGTTTTCAATGGAAACAAATTCCAACGTTCATTTACAGTGATGTCTACCGTTCATGACACATAATGTGAACTAATTCACGTTCAAGTTATTAAAAAATGTGTTTCGTTCAGTTCAACGTTCACGAAAAAATGAGCGTGTTCTATGAACGCATTCTTTTGAACTCGTTCACGCACAACACTGTGAATAGTGAATTTACTTGAGTTTCTCTTTTAACAACTTCCGCCCTGTCCTGCCTCTCTTCTTCGCGCAACTCATTTGGGACGTAGATTTGACTTAATACTGCCTCTTTGTTATTACCTTTTGGGAAGAAAAAATATCGAGATATATATCGTATATCGCCATTCAGCTAAAAAATATCGAGATATTATTTTTGCTCCATATCGCCCAGCCTTAGTAATATGTCCTAATAATAATATGTCCTTTTGTCAGCTGTATTGTTGGAAATGTTGAAATTCCTTTTCAGGTTTGTTCCTCCTTAATTTCACCTAAGTGTTGCCACACCCTGTTAACACTGCTGTTGCTCGTATCAGAGTGACTCCTGAACTCTACACCTAAGGTGTTCCTGGGTGACATAGCCTGCAGTCTGTGAGTATAACCAGAGCGTGAACAGATTCTGTTTGAGATTACCATCATTCTCTTCTTGAGATCCTCCTCATTCTGCTGTTTGGTGCAGAGTGTTTTCTAACAGGCTCACAATTATGATCTTAAACTTTATTGTCCTCATTTCTGGTCGTAATATATTTAAATTTTTTAATAATATATTTTAATAATATATTTAATTTAATTTAATATATTAATACAATCTAAGCACAAAAAGTTTTTTTCTACAGCCTCTGCATTGTGTTCTCCTTAAGTTATCTAGTTTGCCCGCATTCATGGACCCTGTTAAGGAATGGCTATCCAAAAGCACTCCTTAAAATTGCTTAGAAGATTTTACCCTATTTTTGTGTTCTTTCATGGTTTGTTAGAGCAAGCAGTTTGATATTTTCGCTCTTGGCCGAGAGCGTGCCGGGCATCTCTTTTGATCAAGGCAAGACTTTTATCTTTGAGATCTGTTTTTCTCCACCACAACCCCAAAAAAGGAGTCGCCGAGCTAGTCAGCCTAATAATAGGCTCCAGGTAGATTGTGCCGGTGTCAGGGCAAACGCTGAAACTCTGGCCTGTTTGCCGAGGTCTCGGCGTTCGGCACTGCCGGTGGCAAAATGCCAGCCGGCTCCAGACATGTCTGTGGTGGGAGCCACACATAAGCCTTGCATGTTGGAACAGCAGTAATAGAACCCTCGTGCTCTTCCCAGCAGCCGTGACTCACAGGAGGGCAGAGCACTTTATCTTCTGCAGAGAGCCCCTGTGTTTGGGAATCGTACAAAACGGAGCTCCAGGAAGTTTTTTCCCACTAGACCCCTGCTTGCTGAATGGAGCAGTGTCTTTTTTGTGTGTTTGAAACATACAGCACATAAACTCTGGGTGGTGCGCACAGCATCACAGCCACATTTTGCCTTTTTCACGGTGTTACCAAGGTTCTGACTGCCATTGTATAATTGCCAGAGCAAGATGAGAATGTTACAACCTATTTAGAGCTTCTTGATATCCATTCCAGAGCCTTTTTTCCATGACTCATTTGGCTCAGAGCTAAAACTGAGTGAGCTTGCATAGAGAAGGCCCAGTATTCTTCGTGCCAATTACATTACAAAGGCAAAAGGCATTCCAGCCGAGCTCCGACCGACGTGCTCTTTGCGAGCCGGCATCGTGCAGCTTGACGTTGGATCGAGTTGCTCGTTTGTACAAATGATATGTTTTGTGTTGCGGACATTTTGCGCCATTCATGATGCGGTTGCACGTTGGACTGTGCGCTGTTCTCAGCTGCCTCTGTAATTAGGCACGGCAGTATCTTGGCGCCGTATGGCACTGTAGGCTGCAGAGCCTGGTTTCTGCTGTAGCCAGGGAGAGCTGTCATTGTCAGCTAGGTCTTATACGATATTGCTGGCGCAGTGAAATACGGAAATTGCACCCGCCGTTGCCGGGTGAGTAGTGAAGATCACAGGCCACCAGTGTTGTTTGGTCAACATGAGGTTCCAAGTTTGGTCTAACCGTGACTCACAGTTCTAGTGCGCTACGGCCTTTTGCTTGATGTAAATGACTTCTGATCTTTCTGACTGGTGGGTCTAGTGTACTTCGAGTGATTACACTTTCACGAAAGACTTCCAGGTGTGCATTTCTTTGCGCCTTGCGTGTTTGTAATCAACACCGAGCCTGCATGCCAAATTTGCAGCTCCAGACAAACACAGTCAATCAGTCTGAAACACTGTTCCTCTCTTTCTCTGTGACCCTGTGCTTAGTGAAGGGAGCTTTAAGTGTTCGTACATAGTCTAACTCACAGCTTGTCTATCTTGGCTAAGGCAGTAACTATCCTGGGACAGAAGCCAAAAGTGAGTGAAAGCTGGCATCTGGGAGCCATCTTCTCCCCGTCTGTGCCTGAAGGAAATTCCAGGGTCTCTGGATGAGAGGCCGTGCTAGCTCGGGTATGGAGCGCCGCTTCACAACGCAGGCCCTGTATGGCCCTGTATGGAGCACCAGCCCTGATGACTCTACTCCCAGTTAGCCCAACAACGTTTGTGATTGCACTTTTACCTCGGCTATAACTTGCAAACGAAAGAGCATTTTGGAATTGATCGAGCACCGATCACCGAGCTTTTTCGTCACAGTAAGCACAGCGTTCTGGTTGACGCACGTGGCAGATGTTCCAGCGTTGTCTTTTGTCCGGGTCTGTTAGATTGTATAAATATTGCAGAGGAGCCAAGGCCAGGCGCTATTTTCAGCACGTTCCCCAGGACTCGTGTTTCACAGAACCTTCACTCCTGCCACCTCAACTGCCCAATCCATTTTCCTGGTTGTTTATTTGCTTGGCTGCGTTGATGTTCAAGCTAAATTTAGTTTCTCACTTCCTCGGAGACGGTCCTAGTGGCAGAGTGGCTCGAGGGTGTGAAGTCTGTTGTCGCTGCAGTGTAAGCTCAGCAACCTTGGACTCCATTGAGGTCTTATCGGTTTGGCGTCTGGGGAACTTTTTGCCAGAGTTCTACACAGCTGTTTTGCGTTCAGCAAACTGGCCTTGGTCTGCAGTTTTGATTTCCAGTCCACTAAATAACTTGCGTTTTGTTATTTATACATACTGTATGCAAAATATGATTTGAGAAGAGTCGTTCCCTTCAGCAGAGTCTTCTCTGTTCAGTTCTGTCTACACTGTTCATTGTTAAATCGCTGCCTAAGGCGAGATTGTAAAGTGCACCACATCATTTCAGCACAGAACTTGTTCGCATGACGAAAAATTCCAGTGTTTCTTCTGGTTACTGCTAACCACTAACCACTAACCCTGTCCACGCTTGGCAACCTGCACTTCCATCCTATACCCAGTTCATATCTATGGATATACAACAACACAGCGACAACAGTAATCCTCTTCCTCCTCCTCTTCATCCTAGTGCCACCACAGTCATTAGTCTAAGCCTTTAGTCATTAGTGTTCAGCTCTTATTTTCCTCTGCTGCTGCACCTAGGAAGTTGAACTTAGCTCTTCAGAAAAACCATAACACTGTGTGCTTGGGTGCAGTTTCTGTAGGCATTTACAAACCAATCAGCTGTAGGCCACTGTGTTATCAGTGCACTGCTGGGTGGTCCCTGTTGGCTTACGGGGCGGAATGCTGGCTCCGCCCCCCCCCCCCCCCCCCCCCCCCCCCCCCCCCCCCCCCTGTCTCAACATCCTGGACTGTTTAGTGAGCTTTGCCTATCCAAACAATGGGGGAGATTACTTACTCTTTTATTTTTCTTTGAATCGCTCTAGACCTCTGTGTGAAGATGCATAGAGTGAGTTTCTCTTTCTTTTTCTGAAGTTCCTCGGTTGGCCCAGCGCTGCAGGGGACTGTGGGAAATCGGCATCTTGTTTTCATCTGGTTCTTACAAGGACATAAGGAGGGAATCTAGTAATTTTTTCCAGTTTTAAAATAACGTTCTGAAAAGGACTACATTGGTCAAAGGGGGAGGGGGCGGAGACCCAACGTGGGGCCACACTGAATCGGTCTTTCATATTTGGGCATCGTTGATGTATTCTGGCCATGGATGTCACAGTTCACCCTAATAATGCAAACATTGCTTGTAGATGATGAAGTGCGGCTGTGGTAGTTAGCATGGGATGGTGGGAGCGCTAGCTTCCATACCCTCTTAGCCCTTTAACACTTGTTTCACTTAACTGCACCATTAATTGTGATTGACCGCAGTGGTGAGAAAACACGCTGCAAAACAAATGCAGAGTTATATTCATACATTCTGAAACCAGTAAGGCCAAATAAACAGGTCATACGTTTATAGAGCCTCTAATCAGATATCTTAAGTAGTGCGTAAACCACCCCAGAAAGCATCGTAAAGTAAATTGTACATTTTAGTAAAGACTTTATTAGCGCTGCAGGGATTCTTAACTGGAGCCATAAGGAATATAAAAAATGATTAATTGTAGGTTGAAATCAGGCTACGTTCAAGAGTGATCATCAGACTGCGTGCAATTAGAGTTTGGCTCTGTGTAAAGTACAGGCCTGATGGAGCAACCCCGGCTAATGGATGTGTTGCTGTCTGAAGCATTCAAATTCAAGCATGTTATAGTTTCCTCATTTGCGCGGCTCATTAACTCGGCCAAGGATCAATCAGCATTGGCCGATGCGCCATCATCTTGCCTGACAATTTATTTTATTACCTTTCCACATTGACCTTTCTGAGGGCACGAGTCTGGCAGCCAATGGCATCCTCACTGATGTAGCTGTTTGTCCAGGGGTTCTGAATAATATGCGTGAATCTGCATAGGACTGACCACAGCACTGAAAGACATGCAGTGATTTCCGTGATCTTGTGACTAGTTGCTGGACCTTCCTCCTGTAGGAGTTGGCGCGTGTCGCCTAAACCTTTTTCCACTGGGCCGTATTGTTTGGGAGGAATGTGCCAAATTAAGGATACTGTCTATTTTCATCCCCGCCACACAGTTTCCCTTGTAAAAGAGAAGCCTGTTGAGAATTCTTCCATGAGTCATTGCAGAGAACTGTGCTTGGACTTGCCTGGCTCTGAAAGGGTGCTAATACGTGATTCTGCAAAGACCAGGCAACCCCCAGGCAAACATGTCTGTCTTAATAGAGCAAATTGATCAACAAAAAAACTGCTGTAACTTACAAATCTTTTCAGTATTTTGAAAAAGACTTTTTTTGAAGTGTGGTACAGTGATGTGCCTCCCATGAGGGCGCTCACCACTGTGGGAACGTTCACACATGTTGCTCCTATCAGCTGATGTGTGTTTCTATTTCTTCTTATAAAAACATTCACAAGCAGGAGTCCAAAGTTAACGATTCTTATTTCAGGAGTACACGCTGCTAGTGTCTGCAGATATCTTATATCAGTAAACCATGATGACCCAGCTTGTTATCTTAGGGCTGATAGAAAAGTCAGCTCCGCCGTCAGCGGCCGGTGGCCACTAAACATTCTCCGTGTGGAGTGTGGATTTAATAGAGGCACCGAATTCTGGCAGGGCTGGTGCATTCCTCAGCCTTCTGTCTGTCCCATTCTTGGGTGACCCTCCCTCTCTCTCTTTCTCCCCCCCCTCTCTCTCCATCCCTCTCTCTTGCTCTATCTCTCCCTCCCTCACTCTCTCTCCCTCTCTCCCTCCCTCTCTTTCTCTCTCTCTCCCTCCCCCCCTCTCTCTGTGCTCTCCCTCTTCCTCCTCCCTTTCCTTCTTGTATTGTAATGCACGGTATTTATAGGTAGCTGTGGTGAGCACCAGCCACAGTCTTAACAGTCAAACTCCCTCCTAGCTGGACAGGGAGACCCCACAACATCGTGTTCAGTGCAGTTTAAAGGAGACACGTACATGTATCTGCACATCTCCACAGAGAACCGTGAGCCGATGGGAGAGTGGGGTTGTTTAGTGTTGAGGGGTAGCGCGATGCTGCTGTCTGATGTTTGCAAATGGTCACTGAACCCATGGCGGATGAATCAGAGTACAGTCAGCCAATCACATCCATGCTTAGTGGGACCTGCAGCATCCTTCACTATCATTTGTCCGTTTGCACTCAGAAAATTGTTTCATTTCAGCATTTATGCAGATCTCCACATCTGGTTGGCATGTGTCAGAGTTCTGTGGTATGTTTATTTTTTGAGGGGTGGGGGGGGGGTTGGTTTGGCATATTTAAATATGAGAACTTGTGGTTGGAAAACTTCTCCTTTGCCATAGCATTTTCATAAATTTTAAGGAACGTTTGATTGGACTGTACAATAGCATAACTGAATTAACATAACTGGTTAACAAATCCATATGGCTATTTTTCCACACTGGAAATGAAACAGCCAAATAATTATGCAGTAAACAATAATAAATAACATGTAACTGCGCATAATGGAGCGATGGACAGTCCCGTAATGGAGTTGTTAGATGCCATATCAGTACTTGTAGGTTCAGTCATAGAATTCAATTAGTGTTTAGAGGCAGCAGGATAATCTTATAATTTGCTCAATCATCATTCTTTTCACTGCAAAGCTACCAAGCCTATTTAATTTTTTCTTTCCATGTACTGTATACTTAGCCTAAATTTAATAAAATTGAAATATCACCGCTGGCATTAGCAGACACAGCTGTGCATCTAAAGCACAGGATCATCATTTTTACCAAGAATGTTTACCCCTGGTCCGAGTGAGACTGGACTCCACGGCAAGTGGGGTGGGCAGAACTCACCTCAAGTTCACTCACTGTGTCCGACAACCCATTTCTGCACCTCTGTGTGTTTGTGCAACCATGCTGGAGCCCCCCAAGATAAATAAGGCTTACAGAACTCTTAACCCAGCGAGTCTGCCCACGGCAGCGCCGTCAGTCACTGGGCAGAATGGCAGGAGGGGCCCAGACCGGTGACAGGAAGATCCAGGACTTGTTTTTACCGTGGATTAGCAGGACTGTGTTTGTCTTCTCCGGCTGCTCCTCGTGTCTATTGGACGGCTCGGCAGACAGGAGACCTTTCTGGTGGGAAACATCCTAGATATCTCATCCGAGTGCGGCCTTCATGGGGAGTGTTCAGGCCTGTCCTTTATGACCTGTGGAGTGGGCCAGAAAAGGCTGTACAAGGAGAAATGATTAGGTGTGGAAGTTCGCTTTTGTGGTATGGGGGAAATGCTGGAATGTTCCATTCGGTGGTGGTGGGGGGGGGGGGGGGGGGTTTGGGCGGGTGTGGAATCACAGCAGCTCCCTGCTTAGCTGCAGCCGTACAGAGCTGCAGGTGCGTCTGCTTTGGAATGTCAGGATTTTAAGCACAAACGTTCATTGTAGTTAAACAGCAGTTAGGCTTTGGTGCACGCAAACAGGGATGCAAAATATATCAAATACAGTCATTACACACTGACTGCAGTGTGAAATCTTTATTTTGGATGTAGTTTGTAAAGTGAAGCACCGGACGTGTGTGGGTTCTGACTTGCCATTGGTTGGTTTTGAGCCAATGAAACATAAACAAATCGAATGCACTTCTATTCTGTCCCTTCACTGCAATTGAAGTTTGATTCCAGTGAACACAGCAGTGTGTTGAGGCTGCTGCTGTCTGATAGCGCGTAGAGAAGAGTGTTTCTCAGGGTTCTATCGCCGGACTCACCTCTGTGCTACATTTGTCAGATTCCTGGGAATGAGGAACCGGGGCAGAGTCTCCAAATATAAAAACGCTTCAAAAAGCCCCTGTTGACTGCGGTGTGCGCTGCACAGCCCGAGGAGGAGAGCACAGAAACGTTGAAATACACAGCCCAGTTTCACATTTAGCCTCAATGTTCCAGCTTTTGATGCTGAATACATGTGTTTGCATATGAGGAGAGAGAAAGAGAGAGAGAGAGAGAGAGAGAGAGAGAGAGAGAGAGAGAGAGAGAGAGAGAGAGAGAGAGAGAGACACAACATGGCTCAGTTGTGTTTTGCAATAATTTTGCTGAAATCAGTAATAGATCACAGCTTGGCTCTGTGGCTTGGAGGGATTCTCTTCTGCTGCTATAAGTGAAGCTTTTCTCCGGCGTGCATTTACCATCATTATTTGAGGCCATTCATTCCTTTCATAATGGTTTTGGTTATTACAGTATGATTGGAAATTGGGAATTGGCCACTGTGGTTAAACATTTGAAAGTGATTTTGACTGAACTAATTTTGACATGACTGAAGAAACCAGTCATTGTTTAAAATGTGCCCTATTCAAAAAACTTCATAACAATAAACAGATTAAATGATGCATTAAAGTTGTTGGTGATGTACTAATTATTAAAAGGTGAGTGCTTGTTTGCTAAACTCTTAATTTGAGGAGTAAAATCCCATCATCACACATATAATATTAATCAGAAACTGGGTCTCTTGTGGAGTATTTACATAATTCGTGTGAAACTGTACAGTGCTGTGGGAATCAGTCTCCCAGTCACAGTGCACTGACTCATGAGCCCTGTTGTCCTGTTGTGATGAGGTGCTTCTGTGTCTCCAGTGCACTGCACCACACAGGAACACAATGGCTGTTATTCTAGGCAGGAATACGATTTGTTTGGCTTATTTGATAAAGGTGCATGAGGTAATAAATAGATGAATAAACACCTGTCATGCCTGGAGATAAAATAAAGTCTTTGTGTTGTCTTGAGTTCATTTGCGTGGTTCTTTTGGCCTCCGGTCTCTAATGAAGAACACGGTGTGCTTGGTGAGCCCACCTCGTGATATCGAGGCACAGATGAGTGGCACACAGAAACCTTCCTCTGCGCTATCAGAACCTCACAGAGCGGACGTCAGAGTTTCCACTGCTCCACTGCACATAGGTCAAGACGTGCCATAACCCATTAGGCACGGTTCTCTTTTATTAATTTGAAAAAACATCCTTGACGTCGCCTACTGGGCAGTGATGTGTCCTGATTTTACACTGAGGTCCTTAACAATGGGGGGTGTCATTGTCTTGTCTTTTTAGCAACTTGAATGACTGGGCCTTGTTGGAATGTCTTTATTCAGATCCTTCTCCCTTTCAGTCGTTTGCCTCTGGCTAAAGGAGCCTTGGTTAGTCATTAAAGCTGTTTGGTGTTCTATAGGCAAGGCAGGGTGCTGGGAAGACATAACTCAGCTATTTGTCTGATATAGACAGTGTACAGATGGACAGTCTTTGAGTGCACACACTACACTCAACAGGTGAACGCTTCGAATTATTTAGCCTTTTCTTTTTTAATGGCCACAAAAACCAACTTTGATTGTTACTGTATAGAAAGGGGGGGGGGGGGGGGGGGTGTTGCTTTGGCCCATTCTGATTGTCCTTAATGAATATAGTACCAGAAGTACCTTGAAGCAGCACACTAATGCAGAGCACCCTTGAGTTTGGAAGACCAAAACCATCAAGGCAAAGGTTCAAGAACTTTTATAATGAAGTAAACAACTGAACAGACTTGAATTGCACTTTCAAGAGGTTTTAAAAAGTTTTTAAAATCTCTGAGATGTTGAATGTGTTTTCGGTTAGGATATATAGCGGAGGTGGTGTTTGAGAACACATCTGCGCCGGGTCGCGGTAGAACTGTGGTGTCGGCACTATTGACATCATAATTACAATCCGCTCGGCTTCCCTCGTCAAACATGCAAGGCGGTGGAGTTTATTGGCACTGTCATTTTTATGGCGCACGGACAGGATAAGCAGACGCATCTGCTGGGGACGCGTGGTGTGTTTCGCATTGCCGGAGCTCCATACAGCTCCATACATGCGCCGTTGTCATGATGCCAGACAGGAACCTCGTTAACATGTTGCGAATGGCAACCTGAACTCGCCCATCACGGTGTTTGTGTTTGCTCTTCGCAGATGCCTGGCTCGGTAGCACGCCCCGGTGGACTGGTAGTCATTGGGATTCTCACTCTGTCCTTTGTCCACATCAACTCAGAGATATGGAGCAATGAAGGTAAGCCCCGCCCCCACAACACCCCCCCCCCGCCTCGGCTTAGCTGATCGGTGGAGGACATGGTGTGCAGCTCCACCAGACCCGGTCCAGGCCCTGGAGCTGCGTTGAATAACCCTCCGTCACCTCCTACAGCCAGGACACCACCCAGTTAGCCACTCTGGCTCCTGCCTGCGCTTCAGAGCAGATAAAAGCCAAGAGAAGCAGGACTCAGATTTACTACCTTGACGTTTCAGCCGAGCCCCTAACCAGTGACAGTTGTGTTCTCATTTTCAAAAATAATAAACATCTGCACAAGAGCCCAAGCCGAGTGCAATCCCCCATGAGATGGATATGGCTCGTGCAATTAATTCAAGCTGTGTACGTCCGTGTGTGCGTGCGCATAAATGGCAGTAATTCTGCTGGCTGGGGGAGAAGAAATGTGAGAAATGTGGTGGGTTTTTAAATCATATCCTCCTGCCAATATTCCCTGAAAGCAGACATTGAGCCCGATCATTGCTGGAGTACAGTTCGACCCTGGATGCTGGAAGCTAGCCTCTCCCCAGAGTGTAGATAAATGTGCGTGTATGTGTTTGTGTGTGTGTGTGTGCCCATACATACATATATGTAAGAGGGACTGTGTGTATGTGTGTGTGTGCCTGTCTTCATCCACTGCTTGGCAGTAAATGCCTGTTATTCCGCCCCTGATATAAATACTGTGGTCTGAAGGGGTAGTAAGGGACAGTAACATAAACACTCAGAATCTGGTTCTGCTCCAGTACGGACTCACAGCTTGGCTTGCTGTGCGATCCATTTAGGGCAAAGACCTGCTTCTTCAGACGGCTCAAAGGGGAATGAGTTTGCAATTAT
This sequence comes from Brachyhypopomus gauderio, assembly GCF_052324685.1. Lineage (NCBI taxonomy): Eukaryota > Metazoa > Chordata > Actinopteri > Gymnotiformes > Hypopomidae > Brachyhypopomus > Brachyhypopomus gauderio. The sequence continues at coordinate 12,898,990 of NC_135220.1, read as the reverse complement.
CAAGACCAGAGCAGGGATACTAACTATTCTGACTGCTGCTTAGCACCAGGGCTGTTTTTTTTTTTTTGAGAAGACACAAAATATCAAAAGAACATTTTGTACTTTTCAGAATAAAACATATATGTATTCCAGCACAGTTGGCCATGTTGCCACTGTGTATTCACTTACAGCGCCACTGATCTGCCTGTGTGATTCCTCCAGTTTCAGATGTCCAGTTTGGCCGGCTGGGCTCCACCATCACTCTGGCCTGTGGAGCAGCGCCGCACGGGTACGTCCATGCACCCCAGCACCGACCCCGCTGCCTGGACCTCAGCGGGCTGTGCCTACCCTTCCAGTAAACGCAGATAACGGTGGGCTGTGTGACCTTGTGCAGGGGCACAGGCCCAGCAACACAGGCCCAGCGGCCGCATACCAATCACACTGGTCCCATTCAACTACTGCTAGGCTCCACATGCTCCAGAGTTGGCAGGTTAGCCCAGTGTACAGAGAGCAGCGTCTTGGATGGCAGCGACAGCCTGTAGGCCAGTGCACTAGTAGCTCAGGAAGCAAACAGATCATATCCAGGCGACGAAAGGCCCTGTTTAGCTTCAGGGGCAGCTGCAGGCCCGGGCTGGGAGCTGGGAGCGTGACCGCTGGAGATCATGACTGTGGGTTTTGGACGGGTCCGCAGGTCTCTGGTGCAGTGGAGGCACAACGGGAGCTTGGTGCATCCGTGGAGGACCTCCAGAGAGGAGCTGACTCTCTTCAACACCACGCGCTCCATGGAGGGCAACTACAGCTGCAGTGACCAGAGCGGGACCCTCCTCCACACCGTCCGCCTGCGTCTGGGCTGTGAGTGCACGCCGGCTCCAGAACCGCTCCACGCACGCCACTGCAGATCACACAGATAGGGCAGAAATGCTTTGAAATGTCTGCCACATACTGCCTGGCTGGCACAGACAGATTGACCCGGAGCAGACGTACTGTTACAGGCTTTCGGACCTGCATCTATACCGGCAGTGCCATGTGTAACATGAAGGCTTAATATGTGCCTGGAAATAATTGATATTATTTATTTAAATAATTACTTATAGGTAGCTGTCATGATAGGAAATCTGCCAATGTTTGCTAACAAACAATGTTTGATAACAATACATTAAAATTATGAGCTAGAGGGCAAATAGTTAAAAACATTTTAAAAATTTACTATTCTTTAGAAATTCTTATACATTTAAAATGTTGAGCTCTCCTGATTTAGGATTTTCATGGCCATGGTTTAAAAGTCAAGGACTGTGTTCATGAACATGTAAGCCCTTGACCAAAGTGTTAGGGCCACTGGAGACAAGAAGCACTCAAGGCTTGAACTCCTAGCACTTCCTCTCACAGGAAATGACATCATCACATCACTCTAGCTTCCTGTTCGGAAGGGCGAGATTGTCCGTTGACCTGTGTGTTTAACTGGTGCTGTGTGAGTCAAGGTTTACAGAGAAACACGGTGGGTGATGTATGGGGAGGGTTGGGGTTATTATTTTTGTTTATTTCTTTTTTTGTTTGTTTTTTGTAGTTCCCCCAAGTCATCTCACTGTGTCCTGCCAAGTGCCGAGTCTGTCCAGAATCTTGTGCTCGTGGACACAGACCGTGTCAACCCACTTGCCCACAGAGTACATCTCCTCTTACAGGCAAGTGGAAGAATCCCACCATCCCTTCATTTGATTGTAATTTGCTTAGCAGAGACTGTAAACAGGATTATGTTTATTTAGATAGGAACTAGTGGAGTAAAGAAATAAACTGTGTTGAAGAATGAAATTGTTGTAAATTTGCAGAATTTGCTATTGCTAATCAGGCTCACGTTTGAGAAATTAGAAAGAAACATTTTTCACAGACTCTTTCAAGTGGTTATTCTTGGTGAAAAATGTTAATGAAAAAAGAAAACATGCACCTTCCAAACCATATGAGCAGGTTCTGGTTTGAAGTGCTCAAATGCTCCCCACAGTGTGGATGGTGGGTCACCTGAACCCTGTGAACAGGAGCTTGGTGGGATTAATGAGTGCACCATCAGCAACCCAATGTTCTGGGGGAACAAACATATAGTGAACATCACGGAGATCAACCCCCTGGGCACCATATCCACCTTGATCAAGCTGGACGTCCAAAAGAACCGTAAGTCCAGCTGACGACGTCAACCTGCAACACTGGTTTCAAGTTTATGGTGTTTTAAATGGCGTGAGGTCAACTTGTGGATACCATGATTTCAAACATTCCAAACTCCCTCTCCTGTGTTCCTGTGTGTGTGTGTGTGTGTGTGTGTGTGTGTGTGTGTGTGTGTGTGTGTGTGTGTGTGTGTGTGTGTGTGTAGTAAAACCCGATGCTCCTGAAGCATTGAGCACTTCTGAAGTGAAGGGTCAGCCAACTCAGCTGCTAGTTCAGTGGAAGGTTCCGGCATCCTGGTCCGCTGACATCGCTTTTCCCCTGAGGTTCGAGCTGCAGTACCGGCCGGTGGGATCCAACCTCTGGTCTAAGGTGCGCTCCTGTCTGACGGCTCGGACGCTATTCACCATAAAAGACTTGTTGTAAATGGAAAAATAGTTAATTTGATCAAATCTGTAATGAAAGGAAAAAACTAATCTGAAATGGTGATGGGTTAAAATTAAAAGTTAAAATTGGAAATGATAATAATAATAATAATTCTAAAAAAACTAACAAATAATAATAAATAAATAATAAACAATGTGGAACCAGCAGGAGCGTCTGCAGACCTGAGACACTCAGGTAACATTGTATCAGGTTGTGGGGAAGATTAGACTAGTAGTTTTAGTTGCATTAGACATCCAGAGTCTGACAGGTGAGTCTCTATCTCAGTACGTCTGCAGACGGAATCAGGAGGAAAAAGCTTCCTGATATGTGAATGTGTTTAAAGCGAAGTGAGCCAGATAACAGCATGAGAAAATTCTGGTGAAGGTCACCCTAGGTGTTTGAATGGCTACCACGCATAACATCGGCCCCTAATGGAAGTCCACCAGTCTTGACTTCACAAGGCTGTTTAGTTTGGAATGAAGTGGGCACAGAATGTATAAGCTTGAACTGTTTTAGAACGGTTCTGTTCTTTCTGAAGGCCCCGTTGGCCCAGTACTTGACTCCTGGCACGCTCATGCAGAGTGACACTGAGCGTCTAGGTGTCACGTGTGGTAAGGACTGAACAAACGTTGGAGGATTAGAGCTGACCGTGTGACATGGTCATGCCCAGTTTTAGGGTTGTGTCAACCTTGTGAGAAACGACTATGACGTGTATTTAAATTTGGAAATTTGAAAAACAAATTTGGGCTGCTCAACCTCACATTTATGAGGGTTGGCCATTGATCTGAGTTGAAGTGCATTTTTGAAATGTGCGGTTTTTTAATGCAGATTACTCCATTCTAATTATTATAACTAGATCTAAATCCATAATTGGATTATTAAGAAGAATGTTGATTCCTATGGCCTGTGGTTAAGCAGCACAGGATGAAAAATGCAAACAACTGCGCCACACTGCCCCCTATGGAGCAAACGATCAAGACACGTTTACTTCTGAATAGCCATAGGCTAAATGTTGACCACTCTGCTAGGTAGCATTTCAGCACTGTAGAAAGCTAATAATTATTAGCATGTTTCGCAATCAAGACATTAAACAGCAGAGTATGAAGAAATGACTGGAACAGAAAAAGAGACTATAATAGAAAAAGAAATGTCTGGTATAGGACAATCGCTATGTCAAAGCTAGCTTGATTTCTTCTTGAAAAATGATGTCTAACAATCATACAGTATTCTGTTCTGTGATCATTCATTAGCTACAGTGTGTGATAATAATAATAAACATCTGGCATTTGTTAATAAATGACATTTGTTTCACACATAACCAGATGTGGCAGACTAATCAAGTACTGAAATCTTTGTTTAGCCTTTCAGATGTTGCTACTTGTTAATGCAGGCAGGCGGACTGGCTTTGTGACGGGTTTTGTGACCGCTGTAGTGCACGACGAGAGCGTCCGTGCACGCACTCTGTCCTGCCCGTGTGAAAGCAGTGGGGTGATAGACAGTGTCCCCAGCCAAGACGTCTCTTCAGTCTCTTATCACACCGTCACATGTGGTGTCCTCCGCTACCGACCATAAACAGGCTCTGTTTTGGCAGATCTCTCCCCCAGTCAGCTCTTCCCCAGCTCTGTGCTCTTTACTGCCCACTCACACACACACACACACACACACACACACACACACACACACACACTCCCCCACCCCATGCATCATTCTCCTCACACTCATCAGAGCTACACACATGTCCCACATCTCCTGATCCTATCTCTCTCCCCCAGACAGCTTGGCCTTTCATCAGGACACCAGGCTGTGTGTGTGTGTGTGTGTGTGTGTGTGTGTGTGTGTGTGTGTGTGTGTGTGTGTGTGTGTGTGTGTGTGTGTGTGTGTGTGTGTTTGTGTGTGTGTGCGCAGGCGGGCGTGTGTCGTGTTTTTATGTTATCACTACCATCACAGGCAGTATTCTGTAGCCCTAGCAGAACGGGCGTAGCATTGTCACATACTGAACTACTGAAGAGCTGAGTATCTGAACATACTGAAGTACCAGTAGCGGAGAGCAAAATGACACGGTGACGTACGAGTTAGGCTGAGCACACAGGTGTTAATAATGATGACCTTTTAAGGCCACCTGTCACATGTTATGACACATTAGAAAATAATTTGCATGTCAAAAGCATGAAACGTGCTGTGTTTAATGTACATAGAAGATGAAATGGTGTGTCAAGGGTCTTGTGCTGTCAGGCAGGAGTCAGAGTGCTGGAATCGGACCCTGTGCCAACCGAAACATTTGGTGCTGAAATCCTAGAATTTGAGCACTTCCCTGGTATAAAGGTTTTCAGACAGATGCAGACTATATCTGACCTTTCTCTCTGACAGAGGAACTTTAAAAAAAATGCAAAGGAGGTGAATTGTTTGCTGGAAAAACAGATAAACCTTGAGGGACATGAAAATGTATCTTTCGGTATAAAATGGGCCTTATTAAGCACTTTTTAGTATTTGCTAAAACCCCTGGTGCATGATAAAATATGTTGAAGTAAGATTCAGTTTCATTATAATCCAGGAAAACTTGGCATGAACAACAGGATGCTTGGCTCTCGTTTCCTGATGTGTGTGTGCATATGTGTGTGTGTGTGTGTGTGTGTGTGTGTGTGTGTGTGTGTGTGTGTGTGTGGCTGTTGTGTGTCCAGCTGGAGACGCAGGACACCAGTGTGACGATCATGGACGCCATGGTGGGCCAGCTGCATCATGTCCAAGTGCGAGCGCAGGATGCGTTCATTAACCACAGCCAGTGGAGCGAGTGGAGTCACGTGGTGATGGGCCGGCCCTGGAGCGGTGAGCACACGCACGCACCATCACACGTGCGATCACGCGCGCGTAAAACCCACAGCACCTCCTCCCTCAATAGAATCTTCATTACGGACTCACCCAACACTGATTGAAACATAAAATAAGTATTTACTCATCCGACAGGCACAGCATGCTGTCATGGCGTGATTCTTTTAGACATAATGGGTGTTTATCTTCGGCTGTTGGCGTTGAATTTGATGTGCCGCCCTCTTTTGGCTCGTTTATGACATGTCATTCCTCCGATTTCAGAGCGTTACCCCTAGATCACTTTGGGCTGGTACATTGTTGACCACTGTTGGCAGTAATGATTCTAAGCATGTTGTCCTGCAACCAAAAATACATCTGTAAAGAAGGGTCATAAATTTGTTATGATTACCGCTACTGAATAGATTCCAATAAATCTACATATTAAAAAAGTCAGTCAAATGAGGAAAAAAGACTAAAATATTAATATTGACAACTGAATTATCTGTTTTTTAGACCCTTTAACAGTACAGAGTACAGAAGAAACAACAGAGGAATTTTTCAACGAGTCAGTTTTCCCTACACTTCCAGTGAAGGCAACCGAGAAGTGTTCAGGTAACCTCACTTAACATCGTTATACTGAAATTTAAGAACCTCTGAGATCAAAACTGAAACATGTACTCACTGCTTTTTCTCCTCTGGATCAAGAGCCCTCCCACCCATACCCCCTGTTACCCCCCCCCCCCCCCCCCCACCTCTGTTACCCCACCCACACCTGCCCCTCCCCCCGAAAGTGTTGAGGTTTTGGCCAAGGAAGAGAGCGGTCTGACGTTGAACATGCCTTGTTAGATGTCTTTTTGAGATCTCAGTTTTTTTAGCTTCATCCAGATGTTCTGGCATTTGGTCTGTGGAGGCGGGGCTTTCTCCGATATTACCCTATATGAGCAACCAATCACAGGGCAGATTGTTCTTAAATGTCGGCCATGTGGCAAGCGCTGCTATGACTCACTCAGCCTTAATTGGGTAACTGTTTCCAGCTTTGACCAGATTTAAATGTGTTCATTCAGGTAGAATACAAAGCCGTACTGCAGGCCTTACTGTAAGCCTGAGATTCCAAGAGAAATACCCATTTTCAGTCTGTCCGTAGTGAGAAACTGATGCGTTTTTAAGTTATCTAAATTAAAACTACCAAGGTTTCTTTGAGTCCATTTTTTTTCAGCAGCCTTGCAAACATGATCCATGCTGCCGGGGGAATAATAAACTGTTCGGGGAAAACCCCTGCACTTTCTCCAACTCACTGACTCAGCATAACCAGAGCAAATATCTGTTCATTTAGGGTAGACACTTTTATCACCGTGGAGTTTCATTGCTAAAAGAGCCATTATGCTTAGAAGACTTGAAAAACCTGGTGAATTAATTTGTCCACTTAATAGAAATATGAGAACAGCCATGACATTCCAACACATTAGGTTGATTAAAAATCCAGAAAGCATCATATCTGTTTGTCACTATTGAACGTAACAGTAATATTTGGTCATTGTCATTTTGTCAGTCTCAGACACAAGAGATAATGAAAGCCTGAGCATGTTGGTCATAATCAGCTTGTTCGCCGCAGTGTTGGTGGCTGTGCTGTCCACCGTGACTCTTCTGTGGTGAGTAGCCTTGAAGCTAACGTGCTAACGTGACAAGTGAATGCTCGCGTGAGAAAAGTAAAGATTAATAAATCATTGAGAGCCACTATGATAAAAGCAAGTGCTAGTATGAGAAAAGGCATTTCTACTACGATAAAATGGATTTATAGTATGGGAAATGTCAGTGCTAGTATGAGAGAAGTGAGTGCTAACATGAGAAAACTGTACAAATATGAGAAAACTACATATATGAGAAAAACGACTGCTAATACCCACACGTGAAAAGTGAGCTCTAACCTATGAAAAGCGTTAATATGTGTTAATATGCCAAAATTGTTGCACGAACAATTTATTTTGTTGAAGTGTAACACATTTTGCATTGTTTATCATTGTAGGGTAAGAAACAGGAAACAGGATAATGTGACAAAACAGGAACTAACCTCCATGGTGAAGATGAAGTCCTTGCTGATCTAATGTGAGTCATGTCAGTCTGGTTATAAAAGTGTCACCTGCACTTTGCACTCAGGAAGATCTCTGTCAGGCTGATTAGTACCTGTTATTCGAATCTTTTTTTTACCATGTGACTCTTAATGAGCTCTGCTGTAGGCCTGAATTTGCCATGATGCCTTCTGAAAGAATGATGCAAAATTGTAAATACAAAGGGGTTTATATTGGAGATGTATGTAGATCTGCACTATGTCCTAATCACTTCTGATGCACACTGCTGACTCTTTCATTCGTCCAAAGTTTCTTCTTAATCTCTTTCTTCTCCCTCTCTCCTTTCTTCCAGGTTGGCCCTCACTTTTTCAGCCCTTATAGGGTTTCATCATAGGGAATCATCACCACTGCAATGGCAGCACTGTCAGACTACAATATCCACAATTCCATCTTTCACCTATCGCTGCTGATGGGATTGACTCCTTTCAGCGGAGCTCTAAGTCCCGTGAACTGTGAACCTTTACAACTCTGCAATGTAGCACAACATAACAGAAAACACAGAGGGTTACCGGCCTTCAGTCTTTGGTCATGCAAAGCAAACATAGTCAGCTTTGTACAGTGAGGATTAGTTGGTGTTTTGAACTAAACATGTTCAGTTTTTCGTGTGAGTTTTTCTCCTCACAGACTGTGTGTTTGTGGTGACACTTGGAAAGCTGTGAAAAAAGGGAAAAGCATTGGCAGTTGTTCAGGGGTGGGCCATGTACCGGGCATTATGGACAAAGTTGGCATCCTCTACGTTTCAATGCAACGAAAGGGAACTTGTTGAAAAGGAACTTCCGAAACCTGAACACAGCTGCTAAATGCGGATAAGAGTAATTTTGCGATCATCTGGACACTTGGCTGAAGGAAGCTGAGCGTTTTCAGAGGATCTTCTGTACACGTCAAGACGACGGTCCTTTCATTGCTTCGTTCATTCAAACCTTTGAAGGGTTTTATACACTTAAAACCTCAGAAAACATTTTTGAACAGGTGCGCCTGCCTGCTGTCTTTTTGTTCTGCACCAAAAAAAATTTGCTATAAACACAATATTGTCAGCAGTAATCATCCATGTTTAAAAAAAAGAGATCCATAATTACAGTATATTTGACTAGGCATCAGGAATCATGAATTTGACAGCAAGATGGCATTCAAAACACTAAAAGAAATAAATATTTATCCCTGAAGAAATAGAACTTAATGGAAAATAAGCAATCATGGTGCATTGAGGTAGAAAATGAATGTAAAAATTGAAGCCCCACTCAGGACATACAGCCATATCCGGACTAACACTGAGTTTACAGACACAGACATGGCAAGCATGCTCTTGATTGTACACTTTAGTGGGTCGCCAGAGACCATACTGAATGTTTTGGTAGGTCCATGGGTCAGACTGCACACTGTATTATTTTTACCATTGATCCCGTTCCAATCTCGCAGGCAGAGTTGTGTGAAGTCCAGACCCCCGTGAGCGGAGACTTGAAACATGAGCGATCTAAGCATCCGAAGACTTGTTGCGTTTTCAAGAGACTTGTTGCATTTCCACTGTTCCAGACTTAATTCTCAGAATTAAACAGGGATTTGCTGGACAGTCAATATAGTAAGCGCCTCTAGGACATAAAAGTGTGTGTGTGTGTGTGTGTGTGTGTGTGTGTGTGTGTGTGTGTGTGTGTGTGTGTGTGTGTGTGTGTGTGTGTGTGTGTGTGTGTGTGTGTGTGTGTGTGTGTGTGTGTGTGTGTGTGTGTGTGTGTGTGTGTGTGTTGGAGGGGTGTTTCCCAGCATGGGCATCATATGAAGAATACAGCCTTGCGATATTCAACTCTTGCTTTGAACTTAAGTCTGCGTTGTCCTGATTCGTCCAGGTTCCTGGTTGCCTTCACACGTGTGCACAGGTGACATTTGCATTGGACTACATCTATAATATAACTGTCTTAGCTATTATTGATTGGGACTTCAAATTCCAGGACTAGAAATAACTTCTGATATCTGTTTTGAAGCTAACGCATATTCATGATATTGAATTCTATTGAAGTTTATCTTCACAGTTTTATTGGTATATAGACTTATGTTTAGGTTATTGTATAAAATTGTCTATTAAACAGGATGCTCTCTCTCTCTCTCTCTCTCTCTCTCTCTCTCTCTCTCACCGTTCCCAGTGATATAAAGCTTAAACAGTACATGTGTTCTTTGTTGCTTTTTGTTTGTTTGTTTGTTTTGTTTTTGTTTGTGAAATCCTGAAGAAGCACAAATATGCTGTTTCTCCAAAAGATGCATGTAGTGACATTGTATTAGTACGATCAGTAACTATGATGCCGGTAAAATGTATTTACTTTACTACAGATATTGTAATCCGACCCATTTCAAATAGTTTGTGTTGGGATTGAGCAGTTTTACAAGGCTTCAAAAGCTAGTAGATTTAAGCAATCCCTTATGAAGTAATTTGGTTACCAATTTGTTTGGACTGTTTTGGATCATGCAGGATTCTGCATGGACCAAAACTGAATTGCTTCATTACAGGCCGACAGGTCTTTACTATGGTACACGGGCATTATTTAATTTGACACTGTGCCTCATAATGATGATTGGTTGACTATCCAAATTCACTGTAAATTATGGATTAAGGACTTCTGGCTTCTATTCAGATCTATTCCATGAATTTGTTGAGCATTACAAAGAAAATGTGTAGTTTCAATCTAGCTATTTGTGTAGTATGAATTATTGTTTCCCGGTTTCACTCTAAATAAGTCACAAAAGAATGTGTGTGCCTTTCATTTTTATTTTGGCCTCTGAGGCTGTTTTGATTCCAATGTGACTGTCAGAAGTATTTGTTTCATTTCTGCACTAGGCATGACGAAATGGGAGGAGGGGAATGGTGCTGCTTTTCGTCCATACTTTGAATAAAGACCCATTGTTAAGACTTTTATTATGAAAAACACCTTGAGTTTGCCAGTGCAACTTTGCCGTTTAAGGTCTATGTCAGAGTACATATCAAGAGTGGCTTTTGTCTTTTATCTGCAGGGTCTTCAGTGCATAAATGTGTGTATTTTCATATTTCCCTCTCCTCATGAGATCGGTCGGGAAATCGTGTGTGTTCAAGTACTGGTTGTGCACAGGTGGGATTGGTGATTACATCCAGAAGCAACCTGGCAGAGACTGCAGATAGGAGCCAGGATCATATGTCCAAAAGCCCTCTGTGCATGTACACGTATTTATCTGGAATTGTGAATCTCTGTGTGCAACCGACTTGCACTATATAGATACTGATCGTGTCGTAAAAAAGACTGAAGACTTTTTTCAGTGCTGTTCATGCTTAAGTGCTCCCCCTTGATGAATAATCTGGAACATGTGATCTACGCCTCCTGATGGTGTTTACGGCAGGGTTTGTTCAAGGGCAAAACCCACAGCACAGTGAAGGGACAGTGGTTATTAAAAATGACTACATTAAAGACTGAACTGTTTTCGGTTGAGTTTTCTGTCTTTTTTTGTTAGCTATGGGATGTAAAAACATTTCAGATATTCTTAAAAGAAAAAGTCCTTATTGTTTCCAGCTTTATTGATTTGGCTTACATAAAGTTTGTTTTCCCTCAGCATCTTCTGTCCTGTAATGTCCTTGCATGTGTATTAAAAAATACATTTGGCTTATTTGTATGTGGTGAATGAGTAAACCTGGGCTAGTGTTTGTTAATGGGGAAGGCAAAGGTCCATGTCAAATGTATGTACAGTATATTTTGCTTTTGTGTTCAACATAAGCTGTTTTATTACTCCTCTGTAATAATATTCTTGTGAAATAAAAATTATTTTATCATGTGGTCCTCATTTAAGATTTTATGAACATTAAATGAGTATTTCAAAACTCAAGCACAGCTGTCGATCAAATATAATGTGAAGATGTTGCTTCTCTTCTGGTAATTCATGGTCTTTGCACTGAAGTCTGAGGAACATCTCAAGCAACTTTGACAAAACCTCATCCTTTGATCTTCATACATGGGAACTGAATAATTCTCACCTGTGATTATCTTAACTAATCGGACCTTCTTCAAAAAGCCCCCAGGCTCTAGTGCCCTACCCAAAAACAGGAACTGTGGCTTTGAAAGGTCCTGTACTGCATCTGGGGGAAAAACTTCCAATAATCAAATATTTAGTCAGACTGCAATTTCATTTGGGTGAAGAGTTCTTTCTATTCTTTCATTTCAGCCTATAACAAGAGTAAGATGACAATACAATGATCATATTACTATTGTTTGCATATTCTATAAATGTTTATGTTGAGAATGTATACAGTATTCAAATTCATATATTGCTGGAGTGACCACAATAGGCCAGTCTAAATGTTTCACTTTAAGGGACTAGCTCACGGGTTTTCAGTCCAGTGGAGGCCTCAGGTATGCTGGGAGCTGCATATGGACCAACAGTGATCTGAAATTAGTTTGAAAACCCAAATCAATAACTGCAACATCTAAAACTCCTTTCAAAATCCACACGTTGCCCTGCAGATTTTGTGCTGAAATGCAGGTCTTGCGTCTCCTGTTCCCTTTGTTTGGACCGCTGCAGTGGTGGTGCTGTCATTGGAAGGCCATCTAACCCCAGCTGAAGCATGCGGTATTCAAACAGCTCTGTGATATGCCCTTACACGTTTTAAATGCAGCCTGTGCTGTTTGACCGTGCATTGGCTGAAAAACCTTGCGTGCAGACGCCTTGCGCGTAGAAACCTTGCCTGACTGTAATGTAGCTCAAATAGAAGCCAGGGGGAATTGGCGATGCTGGTGATGCAAGTTAAGGCAACATGCTAGCAATGGCAGGTGGATGGTGACAGCAGTCTGATATTTCAGTAATATTTCAATGATGAGCTAAAGAAAGAACAAAGTCCACTCAAAATGAAAGAAATTCAATTCTGGAGGGTGCACAGTATCCAACTCATGAGTTCAGTGACTTTAATTAAATTTCACTACTTATCGCACATATTTGACAATAAGTTAACAATGCAAAATAAGTAACAATCTAGAAATGAAAATGTCCAGCATTACATAATCTGTACAATTATACAGCTGCAATTACACAGTAACCATAAACATAAAAAGGGGTGTTGGGATTTTTTGCAGTTCCCCGATGCCCCAGTAAGCACTTACATAAATAAATAAACATGTAAATAAATAGTATTGTTTACTATCCTTCGGTTCCTGTTAAAAAAGGAAAATGTAAAAGTCTTGATTCCTTGGTTTTAAACTCCAACTTCATGCAGAAATGTTCAGCAATTGGTGCAATATAAACCATTAAAATCCTCAAGGGAAAGGTATAAAAGTCTGTTGTTTTATGATCATAATTTCTGAAAGAATGTGGTATAGATTTAATGCCTAGTCATCACTTACAGTGATGCTCAATGCAAGCGTCATATGACAGACCAAAACCTTAAACTGAAGATCAAATTACTACAAGACAAAAATAAACTGCTCGTAAACAAAACATACCTGCAACATGGCAGTACGAACAGTGAATCTTTACTGATAAGGAGACCTCTTGTGGCAGAGGCTGGAAAAACTGAAGTGTACAGAAGGATTTTAATTGCTCCGAGTCATCCAAATGCATTCAAACTTACTTTACCTTATAGCAGCACTTGAAGGGACTGAAAATACACTACAAAGAAAGGCCTGAAATATACGGAATATACGTGACTGAGAGATGGAGTGGCCTGAACTGAACTTCACTGAACATGCATACGACACTCGAGACACACGCCGAGCCCCTCCACAACAAAGAGACGGGGAACGGCCTGGCAAAACTGGAGGCTGCCAATTTGGGTCTGTGATTTCTATATTGCTTACCCAATGAATATGCAATTACCTAGCTATGAATACGTAAATACCTAGCTATGAATACGTAAATACCTAGCTATGTAGATGTAAAAAGAAACTAAAACTGCCCATTGTATCATTCTAATGTGCAGGAGTAGAGTGCACACATGATAATGCTCCAATCTCTGCCCAGTGAAACTGAATGGCCTACCTGCAACTCCGCATCCTTTATTAATAATCACGTTCCCAAAGAATTACTGCACAACATGGAGGTGTTGGCAGGGTACTCCATTATGCTAAGCTAAATTATCAGCTGTACATACGTTGGTGTGTGTGTGTGTGTGTGTGTGTGAGAGAGATCTGGCAGGTTTGCGGGGCTGAAGTAACGCAGCACAGCGAGCCGCCCGCCGTTGCCACCGGCGCCCGTCTCCATGGGCGGCGGCAGAGCACCCGTGGTGCTGATGCAACGGCTCCAGCGTCGCGCGGCAACGTGGTGGCGAGGGCCCGCGTGTCTGGGCTGCAGACGTGGTGCTCACACAGCCTGCCAGCCCTGAGGACGCCTGACAACCGTCGTCTAGCCAATACAGCCCCATCTGCCCCAACTCACCGCAAAGAAATTACTTAATAAAAATGAAAGAGACAAAGGAAAGCAATTTTTGTGGTGAAGCATCACAAGTGTAAAACAGACTCGTGGGCTTGAAACATCCATAAGGCAAATATATATACATGCCTTTAAATGAGAGGCAACTTCTTTAGTCCAAGAGCAGAAATCTGAAACCTGATAGTAAAGGGACACCTGAACAACTAGTTTAAATGACCATAGATACAATACAGCAGAGGACCAGAAGGTCACGCTGGTCTTTGCGGGCCCGGACCGGAGAGCGGCGTGCTGGGTCAGACGTCGATGGCCACGCCGTGCTTGGTGGAGATCATGTCCCGCGTGCCGGTCAGGTACATGAGCACGGAGCAGAGGTGGGGCATGGTGGAGGTGACGGTGACGTACAGCCAGTAGGAGATGGGCGGCGTGTGTCCGAGGGGGCACACCCACAGGCCGTGGCGCGCGCCGTCCCGCACGTGGTGGGAGGCCAGGGAGATGAGGAGCATCCAGGGCAGCGAGCACCACGAGTCCTTCAGACGGCACGTCCACATGAGCAGGCGCAGGGAGAAGCAGAGGGCGGGGATGAGGGTGGAGCAGTGGAGCGGGGGCCGTCGCGGCAGGTTCAGCGCTGCCTGGGACACACCACACGCCAGAGGGAAGAGGGAGACGGGACAGGCACCCGGTCAGGAAACACACATCTAGGGCTCTCCTCTACGCTGCTTTTGCCCCTAGCTACGTGACTTACTAAAAAACAAAGTTACCATGGGGTCAAAACCCACATAATCCACGTGGTATAACAAGGGTAGGGGTTACATCAATGTACATAAATTTACTTGAAACGGGTACTGGAGAATTTTTTTGTTCATTTAAACTGTTTTATTCAAATGAATGTTCTTTTGATTGGTTGGTGGTACTCTTTGCTGAGTAAAATTGTGTTTGAATTAATTTATTTATATAATTACTTTATTCTGTTTATTCAGTGAACATGTTAGCAGTGTACCTGTTAAAGCAGAAAGACAGGAACTTTTTAGTTAATATGCACACAATTTTTAGTTTAGTCATCACAAGTCTTATAATTGTAGTGCTGAATGTTGTTATCGCACTCTGCACGTTTTCTTTGTATTGTGCAGTTCTATTTTACACGGGATAAGCGTTTTTTTTTTTTGCATCTGCTGAATCATGCAATTGTTTCCTGATTAATGAAAACAGCAAAGTGCTTATCTGCAGCCTGTAACACTGGTCAGGACGCTCACAGAAGCTCATCTGGATATCACTGAGCTGCAGCAGGATCTGTACTGCAAGGCGTAATGTTACAATGATGAACAACCGTGCTCCGGTTCATCCTTACGTATCACATGCTGGCGGCCTGATCCTGCCACACTGTTCCTGGTTTCTGTCTCCCTAGTACTGACTAATCTGATTTAGCTGAACACATAAGACCAAAGAGAGTCAAAACACTGAAGTATATTGGCCCACCTCAACTGAAGTACAGACATGGTGACTGATGAGCAGAGGACCAGGCCCTCCTGTACAGATACTGGGCCTTTATCATCTTACATCAGTCTAATACTTAAGAGTTTATTCATATGATTTTAATCATTAACATAATATTGGTCTGTGCAATATTGGTATGGCAGAAGTTTGAACTGTGCAAATGAGCTATAATAAATCACAGGGCGCTTTATGGGTTTTGTTGTTTTTTTTATTATGTTTTTGCCGCAATGCAAATAGCAAAGCATTCTGGAATATTCCAAGCGAGAATATGTTATACATGTTATGCAATTATATTACCCATTTTTTACCATGGCCCTAAATTAAAACTAAATACTGCTCCAATGAGCACGTAATGTCCTCAGAGTACTAAGGCGAGCAGTGAATATTAAGCATCATCCCATCTCAAAGACTATTGATCACTCTGCCATTTTTAGTCAGTGAGCAATGAAGGACATCAGACTGAACACACTTCCCATAAACCCACAGGAAAACCTTGCAGGCCCAGTATGAAGGTTAAATCAAGCCTGTAACTCTTAAGACTGTAAAAAGGATTAACTGGCTGCAAAAGTGCATGTTCATTATTCCTTCCCCAAACACTTAATACAGTTGTACAGTGTCCTCACCGATTGGTTTGAATGGAAGACCTAGTTAATGTGATGCACACAGCTCCTATACAAATTAATGAAGACGAGTTACTGTTGTCCTTCTTTGGCAGAAAGAAAATGTGGTCTAAAAATGATGGATCTAAGTTTACTGCACGACGCGATCATCTTCAAGACCAACATGTAACAGATTGGTCCCTGAGTGAACTGAATAGATAAAAACTAAGTCATAGAAATATGATATCTTTATGTAAATATAATAGCTTTTATGAGCCATATTATATTTCAGGCACTCATCATCATATTTCAGGCACTTATCAAGTGTGCCAATAAACGCAGCTGTTCTTATATTGTAAAGTAACAGCTAAGACGGATTAATAACACAAAGATAGAATTTGCATTTCAATGTTCGGATCCATCCCCCTGTTCAACACTTGCACGCACAATCAAAGAAAGACCTACCTTGAGTGACAGCGACCCGGCCATGTAGAAGTGATCCAGGTCAATGACCGACGCGAAGAAACCCGCCAGCGCCACTTCATAGAAGTCGCTCTTCTTCCTCAGACCGATGACGATGGCCCAGGACCAGAGGCCCACTGCGCCGTGCACCGAGTTGTCCAGCGCCGCCCGGAGCCACGCGTGCTGCTGGACGAAGGGCCACGCCAGCACGTGGTCGGCCAAGACGCAGAAGGCACCGAGGGCCGCGCTGGCCAGCAGAGACGCCGTGCTGAAGGTCTGGAGCAGCGCCTGAGCCTTCTCCGTCTCCACTGCCAGGTTGAGGGGCGCCGTGGCGTCCAGTTTCGAGCGGAAGCCCCGCATGGCTGGGCCTGTGGAGTGGTCAGCAGCTACCACTACGACTGGAACATACAAACAAGAGAAAAAATTAAAAACAAAACAGACAGCCACTGGGACAATGTATAATGTATGATCGAATAACATTAGATCTTAATGTAGCTGACACCTGTCTATCGTAGTATTTTTGGTGCACGTATCTGTATATATTTTTCCCTTTCTTTTCTTTTACTTAATCCATGCCAGGGAAGATTATACTAAGGAGACGCAAGGAAATTAGATTTATAGAGTTATGGCGCTTGATTTCGGCTGTCGATTAAGGATGGACCTGTGCTCTAAAAATACACTCCCAAGTCCTGACAGACTGAGAGAACCGAACAGCCCACGACTGACAGAGTCACACTCAACGCCTGAGGCCGATGAATCACAGCAGAGGAAGAATTTCTTTCAACGTTTTCCCACCCCCGTTTTCTCCGGAAGTCTACCCACCGAATGCTGTATCCCGACAGAATACTACACTTATATTTCTTACATTACCCGGGACGATAGAGTTAATCAAGTAGGCTGAATTCACAACAACTGAGATGACTGATTTATGCTGGCAGCACAAGCCTACATGACACGTGTTGGGATACATTTGTGGCGGAGATGAGGGCGATGCAGTAATGCAAAAACGACCAGGGTGTTTGCAGTATGCTTTTACAATAAAATTACAATCTGCATGCCAACTACTACCATCTACCTGGGAGTCAGACTATCATACAAGTTCCTGGTTAAGGGGGGTCACGTCTGAGAAGATGAACAGGTGTCAATGTTATATTACCCAAGTTTATAAACTCCCTGTTCTAGATAACTAAGCCAACTACAAAACAACACACACCTGATTGTTTTGGGTGTATTACATCATATCATTAGATACAAACACTTGCTAACTGAACAAGAGCGACGAAATTACACGACAGAGCAAAAGTTGTGAGACAACAGCACCATATAGTCGTTTTAGCCAGCGAAGTATCACAACTGAAGGAATAAAATCAAGAAATAAAATCAACAAGTTACTAAAATACAGCAGCCAGCCGTCACCGCGGAGGCCAGCGGCGCGGTGTAACGTTACCGGACAGTCGTTACCGGACAGTCGTTAGCCATTCAGTGACAGTCTGCGTGTGTTTATCCACTATCTATCGCTATAGCTAACACACACACACGGATGTCAGCACCACTACACCAGGCTGGATGAGCACCGCTGTATCCCGACCAGCTCACGCTAGCGTTGGGTCAGCCAGCCACCCGCTACCGGAACACGGTTAGACCGGCACACCTCCGTTTAATACCATAGCAACGACGGCTGCTAGCTCCAAAACACGTTTGGGAACACGTCTCGGTAAACTACATACAATACAGATAGAAAAAGGATATAACATATTTGACTCACAACATCCTACACTGCCTGTCGGTTTCTCTCTTTTTTGTTTTGCTTTCAAGCTTCTTTCTTCCTTCTACGTGTAACGTTGAGCAGCTACGTGAACACAAACGACGACCGATTAACGTAACGCACGCGCAGATGGTGCGCGGGCCCTTTAGGGTTCAAGGGCTTTTATTAATAGGAAGTATTGTCCAGTTTCTAATTCCGGAAGTATATTCAAAGTAAAAGACGGCATGCTTTAGTACTATAATGTACTAAAGTACTATAATGCAATGTTTAACTGTTAATTTCAGGGGTTTAGTTTAAAACGGCACTTAATTAGAATTCATGAATTTATTTATATAAGATTTATTACCCAGACAACAGATTTCAGTATTCCCACTCCTTCAGTTATCCTCTGATGACCTGAACTTTCTTATATGTAAAATATATATAAAATAATACAAATTTTAATACAAATAATATAAAATTTCTCTCACTCTGTTCAAATCTACATGTGTACAACTATATTTTGAGACCTCACTTAAAAGCAGAGCTAATAAGTGCTCTAGAAAATAGTACAGAACTAATTTCTGTGTCAAATGTTGTGTCTGAAACACCAAGGTTTTCACAGCTGTTTTAGGACACGAGGATAAGTCACCAAGGTTATCGTAGATGCTATTAATCAGGTAGGTAGGTAGGTAGGTAGGTAGGTAGATACTTTATTGATCCCGAAGGAAATTTAGCAATCAGATGAAAAGAACCAAATGAAATTACTTCTGACTTGTCTTTGCTTAACTGAAGGAAACTGACATCCATCCATCTCCTAATGTCCTCAATCAAATTACTTAGTGACATTAAAGAACAGTTTCTCATTAGGTTTCATGGGGAGGTAATCTTGTCAGTATAACAGTAAAAGCGGACAATGTACTTCCAGATAATTTGCCCTAATGGGAGCATGTGCAGAGAGAAGAGGACAGGACTTAAAACAGACACTTACGCACCACTACATTGGCAGCGGAGGAAGAGAAGGTAGCATTATTTACTGAGAAAGCTCTGTGCTTGAGGTAAGAACAAAACCACATAAGAGTCACTCTCTGTATTCTAAAAGACCAATAAGCATATTGTGCTGCATAGTACCAAGAGCAACGCTGAAGTTCAATAACACAGAGCACAATTTCCTGAATCAGCAGCAAAGAGTAAATTTGATGTCACCTTGAGAAGGTCAAATTCATTACAGTACACAGCCTTTTCTCTGTGGACATCCATTTAAAATGTAAAAGAAAAGAACACATTTTGTTCTAGGTAAGCACATTAGCCTTCATATCACCTAAGGGGAAGTCAACAGCACAGGTAGGAGTCAAACATGCAGCGCACAAGACTGGGTGAGCTGCCACCATCCAAATGTGACCTTACAGCAGAGGAACAGATTGGGACTGCAAAGTTTGGCCAGTGTGGAGAGAAACGCAAGGAGACCTGTATGGGAGTGGGCTGGTCAAAACCTTCTCAGGGGAGGAGGTTGAAAGAATGGGGTCAGACAGAAGTGTCTACTAAGAGACAAATGAACTCCTTTCTGTGTGGAGGTGGTGCGAGGGGGTGTTCACAGAAAAGTCTTCCAAAAGGGAGCCGTAAGAATAAAAAGTTCAAAAGGCCAAGCTATAATAGAACCTGCTGCCATTATATCTAAGCAAAAGCCAAAAAGTGGTTGATAACTGTGGATAACTAGACATAAGTGGAAAATTACACTTAATATTTTTTTTTTAATATGAGCATAGTCAAAATTTTGCACCCATTTCAATTATTTTCTCCCAGACAGTTCTGCAGCTTATGATGCAACAGGTTGTGAATTCCTGTGCTTTACTGTGGTTAACCAGGCATGAGACTGGCAAGATCTTTTATCACAAAAGCTTCTGGGCAAAATTTTATAAAGAAACTTTGTCTTTTTGTCTTTACAAAGTGCTCTGCATCTACTTTTCTGTGATGCCTCAAGAAGTCAGTGGATCTTAACCAGGCTACACGAGCACTCTCTTGGCTAGCTGGCATGTGCTGGATTACACTGACTTCAGAGCAGAGAGCTGACAAATACACTTCATTGGGTGGTTTCGGTCTATTGCCGTCTGTGTCATGGGCCAAACACATACCCTCTGCTACCCAAACCCTCACCATGCCTTGCTTAGGAGGCTGGGATTGAGGCCACTGGGGTAGGTCAACAAGGGACATTTGTCCAAATTCAGGTTAAACATCTGGTAACGCAGTGCTTTAAGTAGTAGTTAAACCAAACATGTTGGTGTGACTTTCTGGCAGGGGTCAAATGCTAAAGGGGGTAAGGGGTAACTGAGGGGTGACATGCAGCTCTGAAACATGGACGGCTGATGTACTGCTGGGTCGGCATCTTTCAGAGTTTGGGTCACCATGTCTGGCTTGTTTTGCCAGCACCTTTGTGTGCCAGGGGGCGTGACACCATAGACTGTTCCACGCTGTGTGATGGGCGTTCATAATTGCACGACTCAGTTCAGAAACAGTACGGCTACTCAGACATTCCAGCTGAGCAGTCCTGCTGTGGCACTGTGGCTTCATGTTTTAGGCAGGATCATTTCTCCTTCTCCCATAAAAGCCACACCCACACAATCAGACACACGGGGTGAACCGTCCAAACAATTAGGTGTCCCCTGACTCAGCACACACACGAGCCGAGTCGTGGTTAGGCAGTCTGTAAAGCTGACACACTCCACCCACAGTGCCACGCAGCTACCAGACCAGTTAGACATTCTCCAGCTAAAGAGACGACCTCATTCTCTCCGTTCCACTCCTTCACAAGCTTTTCCTTCAGAGCGTACACGGTGAACTGAAATGATGGGTTTGTACCTTATTTTAGTGTTTTCATTGATCTCTGTTTTTCACCTGAGCCATGGCGAACAACCAGTGGTGGAGGAAATCATTATACCAAGTGAGTAGACATTTTATTTGTTGCAATTGTTATTACTATTATCGCATGTTGATCAAGGCATAGAAGAATAAAGACATTTTGTATTATGTTCTTGGGGGTTTAGGTATATTATTGTGATTAATAAAGCAAGAACTGTATTGTTATACTAATACCAACAATGTTGAATTAACTCTTAGCATGTTTTGTAGCTGGAATATGTACTGTGTAATAGTCAGTAACAGTATGTCACAGTATGGCATTACTCCTTTCAGAAAAAGGACAAAACTCAATTACCTATTGTATTAGAGGTTAGGTTAGATGACTGATTCTCTTTTGTTTTGACTAATCCAGGAAAGCCCTATCTATTGTGCCTTGTTTGTCTATGTTAAGGAAAGGCACAGCTCTTGGGAGGGTGGAATGAAGCCAACCCTGAGAGCGAAGAAGTCCGTGAAGCGGCTCAGAAAGCAGTGGAGAAGTTCAACATGAAATCCAAAGCAAAGTATTACTTCAAGCTTCTGAACATCATATCTGCACAAACACAAGTAAGCACTGTCTCTCTCTTTAACATATTAGAATAGTTTATACTTATATTGATAGGCATTAGCATTACTCCTTGTGGTCATATAGGTGGATATACATTTTTAATGATCTTCAGTGTACAGATTAAAGCTAATGGTCTGCTCAGTGCATTTTTTACTCAGTGCTTTTATTGGTTGTGTCTGAAGGTCACAAACATGATAAACTTCAACATTGAGGCAACCATTGTAAAGACAGAGTGCCTCAAATCCGAGCCTGCAGATTTGGGTTCCTGTGCTTTGGGGGGAAAGGTAACTTTTATTTTGTAATTTATTTTAAACTTCAGACTTCATGATTCTTCTGTAGTTAGTGTGAGCTATGTTCACTATGCCGAGCACCTTGTAAAATATGCTTTAGAAATTCCTCTATTCTGTTCTCTTCTTCAGCTGCTTACCTGCAAGTCTGAGGTTCAGTTCAACCCCAGGAAGATGCAATACGTTGCGAAGAGGGTCTCTTGTAAGAAATAATTTTTCGTTAAAAAAGGACCCAACCATCAGTAAAATGGACTGTACTCACTACCTGCACTGCACGTACCTTCATTTAAAGTATTTTATATCCACATGTGGACGAGGGACAGCTTCTCTTTCATGGGAAATGACTTGCAATTTGTGCCATAGCAGAATGGTTCTGTTGTGGTAGGGAAACAATTATATTAAAAATGACCTAAATGTATCTTCATTTGGTATGGCTTGGAAATGAATGAGTAAGTAACAGGGAAAAAATGGCATAGATCTCATTCATGTGCTTCACATGAATGTAAACGCACCCAAATCTAATAAATAAATGTGATTTGTGATTAAAGTTTTAGTTCAGAAATATCTATGCATGTTAAAGCTGCTATAGCTCCTGTTGGAGTGACTGCGTTTGGCATTTGGGCAGTGAAACAGACCTGTGGCGTATGTTCCACAGCACTGTGGTCACACCACAGGACCCATCAGACCTGTTGCGTGTGTCCCACAGCACTGTGGTCACACCGCAGGACCCATCAGACCTGTGGCGTGTGTCCCACTGCACTGTGGTCACACCGCAGGACCCCTCAGACCTGTGGCGTGTGTCCCACAGCATGTGGTCACACCGCAGGACCCATCAGTGATTCACTGCCATGATGCTATTTTTTCAGTGGTCTCCAAGCAACCATTTCTTCATTTATTTTGCAAGCTCCTTTTCAAACGTTTTTCCGTTAATGTATTGTTCATTATTGTTCATGTCATTTATTTAAGAAACACAAGTTGGCAATTTTTAACAAGCATTGTTAACATGGTTTAAATTATAATAGCACAGCCACAACACCCCAGTATATACAGTTATATAAAACTAGTCTCTTTTATATTACAGTAGGCTGTATAACGCTATTGTTCCCGTAGTTCCATCATTTGGTGGATAAGACTTGGCGAGTCTCACACATTCACAGAGACGTCTCTGTCTTGGACACCAGCTTTGAATTCAGGCAGTGGGTGAGGAGATTGTGCTGCTTCCTAAACCTGCGTGATGAGCAAAGCCGTTACTAACCGCTGTGTTGCAGGAACCCAGTCATGATAATGAGTCATGCTATAACACAAATGTCTGTCATTTTGCAACCGCAGCAGCAGCAGACTTGCAGAAACAAGCATGGTGTGTGTGTGTGTGTGTGTGTGTGTGTGTGTGTGTGTGTGTGTATGTGTGTGTGTGTGTATGTGTGTGTGCGTGCGTGTGTGTGTGTGTGTGTGTGTGTGCGTGTGCGTGTGCGTGTGTGTGTGTGCGTGTGCGTGTGTGTGTGCGTGTGTGTGTGTGTGTGTGTGTGTGTGTTTGTGTGCGTGTATTGCTCACTTTGAGATGATGTGCTGTATCTCTCGGTTCTCCTCCTGATGGAGCTGCAGCAGGACTTGCTGAAGGAAGGGCAGGTCCAAATTCATGTACTGTGCTACCTGGGGAAAGGTGAAGGGTCAGACTGAGCCTGAGAACCAAGAGTGGATGCTTTGAGCATTACAGAGGGCAGAGTAGATGTTGACGTACATCCAGGCTAACTTCCTCTTCATCTGTGTCCATGAGGAACATTCTCATGATGTGCTCTGATGGTCCTTGAAGAAAACGCTCCCACAGCGGAAGGTCTGAGCTGCTCAGCTTTCTCCTTTCTTCGAGCGATTTGTAAATTAAATGCAGGATTAGTTTATTAGTTTTTTTTTCTACAAAACCAGAGTACATGAATAATTGTACAGTGTTTGCATTTTTTAAGTGTGTGTGTGTGTGTGTGTGTGGGGGGGGGGGGGGGGTGTTGTGTAGAGAGGAGGCTGTTTGGGTTAGTGTCACGCTGAGGTTCGCTCTCCAGACAGGAGAGTGTTTCTGCAACTGTAAACATCCCTCAGAAGCCTCAGAGAACTTCCTCACCATGTCAACATTTGTTTGGAAATGTGCCTACACAACGGCCTCTCTCCACACATGCTTCATCGTCTTTTATCAGGCCATTTCTTTCTATCCGTTACATAGTCAGGCCAAAGCTCATGGAGCCCCAGGAAGTGTGGAGCTACACGATACAGCTGCTAAATTATCAAAACTCCTTTATTCCTACATTCCTCTTCAAATCAGTCACAACAGACGGAATGACGAGACTAGGTGACCCTAGATCCAGCGTAATGTCATTGCACATCTTTTTACATGCCAG
The DNA here is from genome assembly GCF_052324685.1 of Brachyhypopomus gauderio. Taxonomy (NCBI): domain Eukaryota; kingdom Metazoa; phylum Chordata; class Actinopteri; order Gymnotiformes; family Hypopomidae; genus Brachyhypopomus; species Brachyhypopomus gauderio. The sequence continues at coordinate 12,874,713 of NC_135220.1, read as the reverse complement.
TGTTGACAGCATGGCATATGAAACACTGTATAGACTGCAAAAATTATTTGTCCACTTAGTACTTACTTAGCAGTAGCTACTTTCAAACAAAACTATTAATAATTTGTAAATATGAAGTCAGCTGGATATGTTTGTGCGTATTTCAGCAATGAATTGGCAGTAACTCATATTTAAAAAACTAAATATAACATTACCCTTGAGAAAATTAAATAATTATAACATAGCCTCCCAGCCCAAGTGCATGATAATAAATGTTTCATAAGTATTTATTACTCTCTTCACTGCTTAGCACTTTCTGTGTACCACCAACGGCTAGACAGCTAGTGCACAGATGCAAGTCTTGAGACTTATTGCGCATACATGTTTCAACAATGAGTCTCATGCAATGGATCAACCAATAAATTCAAACTGGCTAAAGGCACATTAGTGCATGACACCAACTATAAACATCCATGTATCCATGCTAATGTAAGTTCACTTAATAAATACCGTAATCATTACTAAGAGATTTACTGATTATGGTATCCAAACAGTTCCAAAAATCCAGCTGGAGATTTTTGGAACGTTGTTTAAGCAAATCCAAGCCTTGAGCTCGGGAGGATAAATAAATGGAAACTTGTTCTGCCTGAAACCTGCTTGTGCAAATATGTTCTGGGCTCACAGGACCAAAGCTACAACAACAACAACAGCCAGTGCTCAAAACAAAAGAAATAATAAATGAGGGAGAGATGTGAAGGGGGGTCTGTTGAGTTTGGTGTTACATTTACATTAGAAATATCAGTATAGACAGACAGGTGTTTGGGAGAATTGTCTTACGTACTACAGCAATGTGCCATCCTTGTGGTAATCAAGACTACCTCCATAAAACACAGACCCAACCACCCAAAACACCCACCCAACCACTCAAAACACCTACCTAACCACCCAAAACACCCACCCAACCATCTATGCAAACAGTTTCCTACCTCCACTCTGATGAATGCAATACAAGGCAAATTCACCACCCAACCACCCTAAACACCCACCCAACCACTCAAAACACCTACCAACCACCCAAAACACCCACCCAACCATCTAAGCAAACAGTTTCCTACCTCCACTCTGATGAATGCAATACAAGGCAAATTCACTTGGGTCATTTTCAATCTGAAAGAATAATGATGATTGCAAATCAGAATTTTCAAATTGTCAAATGGCTGAGTGAACTAGAAGAAATGGTTAAAGGAAAAATATTTGCTTTTTTAAAGGAAATTTTGCATCCCTACAACTCTTAATGTATCTAACAAATAAAGGAAACATATAGCTCATGGATCCATTAGCGTCATGCTAACTATTGTTCTCCTCAAATTATTTTGTTGGACAAACTATTTATGCATAAAGCATTGTTTAAAATTGCAGTTGTAAATATACCCAAAAGAAGTCATAGATTTCAATTACTGGTAGTTATATTAACCTTGCAGTGCCCATGCAAGATTAGGGGAAATGTGTAGGCTGTATTTACAGCAAAAATATAGGGTGTAAATAAAACATGTGTGATTACTAATGCCCATTATTTTAGTGTATGTTTCATAGTGTATATTTCAGTCATGCACACAGTACATTACCTTAAATTTATGAAGAAGCTGGATGATGACCTCTGCAGTCTTCATCCTGCTGTTGATGCGAACATTTGTAGTTGCACCATATGTAGGTGTGAAGATCGAAGTCTGAAAGTGCCAAAGCGTTTATCGTTATTCCTAATCACGTGGGAGCCTCATCAGACCATCAGATCTGCTCCCTGAAACTTAATGCTGTAAATCCATCCCTAAAGTTAGTGCGAATGACTTTTTTTAACCAGTATATTCCTCTGGTGATTATAGAGTGACCCTGACATTGTTTCATCTTGTCCTCATTCTCAGTACTTCTGAATTGTCTAATCAGGCAACTGACAAGTAATTCAGGAGTTTAAATGTGGCTGTGGTTGAGCAAAACAATAAACACCAGCTCACAATGACACCGCCACTGGCCACCAGAGGTCGCCCTCGCTGCATATTTAGTTACTCTCCCTATGTGTTTCCTTACCTGTTCCTGGTTTACTCTAGATGTGTCTACCTATGTGAACCTACCCGTCATGGTCCTCTGTGCAAAGTGTTGCCACAACTTTGGCATGTGCTATTCATGGCTGTACAGCCCTCTGTGTGTTGTTTCCGGACACTGAGTATGTTCGGACTGTTGGGCTGGCTGATCGCTGCCGTGTTTTCAGACTTGTTGTCTGTTGTTTTACTACTCTCTTTGGGTGATGTTTCGAAGTAGTTCATTTGATAATAAAACTGCACCTGCGCTCTCATCATCACTCTTACACCAGGACCAGCAGTGGGAATCGTGGCTTTTGGAGTCTACCACTGCAATTGTGCTCAGATTTCTACTTTACATTCCTCTAGTGGGGCAGAGTACCACATTCAGGCTCTGTGCTTCGGTGACCACGTTCCCAGCGGTACTTTCTGACCTTGTAATTATAGAAATGGCCGTTAATGGAGAAGCGATGCTGCCTGTCCCTCTGCTTCTCCTCTGGCGTCTTCTTTTTCACTCGCTTCTGGACCAGAGAGGCATCGCTCCTGGTACGGAACAGGATGGACGTGTCCTCCATAATTGGCTGGGGCCGCCTTCTTTGGAGGGTCATGCTCTCGTATTCACCGCAGCCTTCGTTTGAACATGACAAACAACGGTGTCATTACAGTAATATGTTGATTATAGCTCATATTTACCCTGCACATCTTACCCCCCTGGTCCTCAAGTGACCCTCGTGCTTTCTACAGATGCAGAACACCCTTGGAAATATTTACCTGGTCTATAAACCTTTTTTTAAAGGTACAAAGAAAAAAGCACAGCATGGCAGCACGCTTGCACGCTGACCTTTTGTCTTGCATGTAAATGTGGAAATACTTTGAATGAAAATGGATTTAACCTGCAGCACTGCTACTCAAGGTTTCTGATCCATCTTGAATGATCTCTTCCAGTTCATCAATGTAATTAAGATTGTCAACTTCTCCCCAGCGGGTCATGCCTCTGAATAAATGAAGGCGTGAGTGGATCAAGGAAAGAGATGGAAAGGAAGGGGAACTTCAGTTCTGCATTATTTGAATATGCATGAATGTATTCAGACTATCAGACTATAGACATTGGCATGTTTTATAAAACAGTAACCCTTCATATTTGAATTGGACACTGAAAGCCAATTACCTCTTGTTTCCAAGTGGGCTGATGGGGTCTGGAGATAAGCTTGGAGATTCAGTGCTGTTGGAGAGCAGGGTCTGCTTCTCATCCTGGATTTTTAGGCGGATTGGTCTCTTAATTCCCCAAGAAACGACCAGAAGTCCCTCAAGCGTCACCTGCCCTGCGCAGCTCTGAGAGAAGACGACGTTTTACTTATCCAAACCAGGGCAACATGTGCTACATGTGTTGATCCAGCATGTTTTATATATATATTTGATGTTTCCTTTAACTGCGTCTGGCTTTAGATGATGATCAAATTCATAGTTTAAAATCAGATATTCTGCAGTATTTAGAAAACACCAGACGTGGATTAACAGGCAGCACAAAGACACACTGTCATTCTCCAACCACAACACGATGACTTCATCCTCTTGATGCTGCACAGGTTGCCTTGGGGAAGGCTGTTATGAAATCTGTAGTCATTGTTTGTAACACAAAAACCAAAAGTATTTATAAAGTAGCTCATGTTAGGACACGAAAGCAACTCTGTGGTCCTGAGTGATATAAAAATATTCAGCTTTAAATAAATGTCAATATGCTGAAAAGACAATATAAACACAATAAACTTAAAGTGTTACCTCATGGACATTTAGCTGCAGCTGGGTTTTGTCCTCCAGAAAACAATTGTAGGTGTTTAGTAGAGAGAAAAATCTCACCCTGTGTGGATAAAAAAGAGAAACAAATCTATTACATTGAAAAACAAAAGAGCTACAACCATCCAAGCAGCTGAACAAGATGCCAGTCACTAACCTTGAGAAGACCCTCCTGTCCCCAATGAGAACAAGGCTGTGTGGCTGACCTGCAGACATTTCCAAACCCTCCCTCAGATCTGACAAGAAAAGTGTTTTCTTTAATTAAGGAACAGCTCACTCATTGCTGAACCCAGGACCATTTTTTAAACCAAAGCTGAGACACGATTTGATTGCTTTTACTTTCACACTCAGTCACTCCACAGCAGAGCCATCAGTTTCTGCCACAGATCAATTATGTTTCTAGTAGCTCCCAAGCTGTGTTCAAACTTGCTCGTTGAGAATTGGAATCTCTGGAATCTGAGCTAGTGAAACAGGCTATATCGTTGTGTGCCCAGCCGACAGGCCCTGGTAGACACTCACCCCAGTCTCGGGCAGCTTGTGTGAGGCACTGGCTGCTTGCAGCATTCCAGACCCGCCTGGTCCTGCTCTGTTGTTGTGGTGGAGCAGCTCAGAGGGAATATGCATATATAAATATAAATATATATATTCCCTCACAGAGGAAATGTGAGCTTTTTTGTGCAAAGTGACACTTGTGTCAACTCATGCATGACCTTAAACAGCCAAAGCTAGATAGATAGATAGATAGATAGATAGATAGATAGATAGATAGATAGATAGATTGATTGATTGATTGATTGATTGATTCAGGTCAGGTAGAGCGTGCTCAGCTGAAGTTCTCCATCCAGGTTCTTAAATCCCACAACACTGCTATGCCTCATTATGCCATTAGAGCAGGCAGTCTGGTTCCCCTCTGACAGCTCCAAACCGGCCAGACGAACCCTTTGAACATAACACCGCCACCACAGCTCTGCCACCCATGCACATAAACACCAGGGCACCTCAGCACGCTCACCTGTCGCCAGCCCAGATCCTGTGTCAGCAGTCTGCCTCTGGAACACTGCCCATCACTCCAGTTCGGACAGATCCAGCTGCCCCGGTGGTGGCAGGGGTAAGGTTAGCCCACGAGCCCACGAGAGTGCGAGCTGCTAGGGCACTCACAGTAGGGGTCGAGTGACTGTCAGGTGGTAATAACTGGTGCTGGTGGAGAGAGCAGTCCGTCAGTGCTGCTCTGTAACTAGATATGACTCACCTCTCCTCTATGCATTCTGGGAGTGTTTGGCAAGTTGTGGACTTTTGAACACACCCAGAAGTACAGATCTCTCACCTCATTCCACAATAGCAGGTTAACCCTCTCTGCTCCAACTGTGCAAACAACCACTGGACCATAAACCTTGTTTTTTATTATCTACAGGTTCCCCATGAACCTCTTTTTTATTTTTTTTGCATTTTGTTTGATCTTTACTCTGCATTAAATGTCTAGTTTTAATATCTAATTGAACAAGCAATCATTAAAGGTAAAACCCAATTTATTATTTATTCAAACACAGTGTGCTTCTGGATATCATGGCCTGCATTCTGTTTATTTCCCTGTGAATGTCGCTATCACATTCACCCAATAAAACTATGACATCTGCACAATAACTTCCATGTACACTATTTTTATTGAACCATTGCCCTTTAAGTGTCCTGTTTGCTGTCTGTCATAGTTTAATGTGGAAACATTCTCTGTGTCTGAATGCTGGGCACATGAAGTCTTGAATGTAACAGTGACAAGTTCTGGAGAGAAGCCATTTCAGCAGAATACAAAGACACAAAGACGTCTGAACTTTGACCTTTGTACAGACAGGGAAATAAGCAGTAATGAGGTTGCTTCCTTAATTGTGTTCTTATCTCCAACACTTGTTGAGTTGTAGTTTCTGCCAATGCACTGAAAAGTGAAACGCACAAAGAAAGCGAGAAAGAGAAATCCACAGAAAGAAATAACATGTTATACGGAATTGTTTTCACAAGTTGCTGAATTCTCAAACACAAATCAATATACACTCTGGAAAATAGCTAATAAAAAGTTAATAATTGAAGCTCATGAAAGGTTTTTCCCTACATGCTTTTTTTAGACACCCAAAGAACATAAAGCTTTCTGCATTCAACAAGAAACAACTAGAAAGCTGTGATATGTATAGGTGATGTGCATATGCATACATGTAAAAGTAAACATTTAACAGAAGTTTCTATCCCATTGTTCATCGTAAACTTGTGAATAAACTATATACTGTAACTGCGGTAGGCTGCAGCAGTATATAGGTAGCAAGTTCTACTTAAATAAATGTGATTGTGAACGTGTAAATCTCAAATGACCAGTAGATGTCAGTAGAGTGTTGTTGATGTGCAACGTGAAGCGTGAAAAAAGAAAAAAAATACCTTTACGGATATTTTTTCTCTGCATTTATCTAATTTAACAAAAGTCATAAATAGTTTGGTATAGCTTTTATTTACACAATACAAAAATATTTCCTATACACTGTGTACTTCATTCAGTAGAAATAGTGAATTTGTCTCCATTCTGTCATATATTCTAACATTGAAATAGGATTGCCAAATTCATTTTTGCATTAATCCACGAGCAAGTGTTAATCACAATGACAGGTCATCTAAGACTACAGCGACTTAGTCCACGGTTATGTTGAGTTTATCTCGCTCAAGGACAGCTGAGACCGGCAGGATGCTTGTATCGGCCCTGTCGCTGATATGTTGTACCTTGCCAAGGTTCCGACGTTCATATATCAAGTTTCTACTGCCACAGTGTGTTTGTGACCGGCCTCAGCTGTCTGTAGCGTGTGACATCAATCTGTTTATTAGGGCTTATTCGTATATTAATACTGCCACTGTTAGTGCTTTTAATTTAAAGTAATTAAAATAGATGATGGTTCCAGCCCATACAGGGATGGCGTTTGTGCTTTTGACGCCTTTTTAAAACGGGTCACCTTAACGAAATGGGCTTGGGGCTGAAAGGTTGGAAAGAGGTTTATGTGTAAAGTAGACCTACTGCATGTTATTTCATGTCACCTTTAATTAACCCGAGGCATGTTCGCGCTCCCCCCACCAGATGTGCTTGTTTGGACTCTGTTCTTGCTCTTCTTCATCTGTTTCCATGTCAGTGACAGGTTTCTTTAAACTGAAAACTTGTTTTTAGTGCGTATTCTCATTGAAATAACTTTTTTTAGTTTTTTTTAATAACTAAAATGTGAGTTAGCATATTAGCCTAATGGGAAATTTCAACTATTTCCAGAGGGGTTCAGCTAACATGACTTTTTGTTCATTAGGGGTGAGTGTGCTAAGTGGTTGTATTAGTTCTGACATCACATTTACCACGTTTTACTTGTTAACTGCAGTTGAGGGCCTCTTAAAGGACATTTCAAAAGGTTGTGCTTTTCAAATTGAAAACTTTGTTTTTGTTCCTGTTTGGTAGTGAAGATGGCAGCCATCTTCAGCCTTAAAAGCATATCAGTGAAGAGATTTTATCTTCTTGGTGTGTCGACCCCCCTACCCCCTCCATTAAGACACTTTTGCCATCATTTTCCATCTGCGCATGTGCCAGAGCTTTTAACCCGTAGCCCCTCGGCCCTCGCAGACTCAGAGCTGATCTTCGCACTAGCACATGGTCCGCTGACACACACAAACCCGACGTCCTTGAAAACACAGGCTTGCTGAAATTTGACAGGAATACCTGGCACGACAAAACCCATTATGAGCACTCTGATTCAATCTGCTGCTCAGACTGACACACGCAAGGTAACCGAAGCCCCTTATTTACACCTCCCCCCCCCCCCCCCCAACCCTACCAAAGGCCCCTAAAAGGCAAAAGCTGAGAGGATGGGACCATATACAAACACTTTGGGAAATGTCACTCCTGTGCTAAAAATACATTCGCGCACACAGGCCAGTGAGCAACAGGTGGGTCTGGCCACACAAAAGCTCCTTCAATGCAGGAGCCACGAGCCGTCATGCTTTTGCTATGAATGCTGGGAGTGAGGAGCGCATGTGTGTGGGTCCTGTGGCACGGGCGAAGGCGTAGCACACTAAGGAAACCGTCCCACAATCTTACCACACTCACATTTATGCAAGAGCTGACGATTCTTTGACACAAAAATCTTCTGATTATGAGACTACGAAGACATGTTACTAACAATGTGTTGTTCATTAGAATTGTTGGATGAGACAGATTCACATGCTGTACACACAATTATTACTTATTTCCTTCCTTACTTGCTTATTTACTGACTCATTTGAGAACGCGAATGCCAAATATTCAGTGCCAGGACTCTATAACTGCTGCCACAGAACCAGAGACAGATTTAGGGATTCGAGCTGTGGTGTGCACTAGATGACAGTGAGTATTGTTTGCCAGTCTGCACTGACGTTGCTTTTCTGTGTCTCCAGTGGCTTTGTGAGGTTCTTCTAGGCTCCAGCGCCTCATATCTTAGCATGGATATCACACAGCTGCTGCTGTCAGTCTCCGCCAGCAAACCACACATGCATAGTAATACTGACAGACTGCATGGCTGGGCCTGCTACATGTACACACACACACACACACACACACACACACACATACACGCGCACGCTTAAGCACACTCAGACGTCTCTGTGTGGGAACCTTTCCTCTGAGCGGTGGAAAAATTTTTTGCCGCAACGGTGCGGGGATTTTAACATGAAGATGACAGACGGATTTTTGAAGCCGGTTTGAACATAGCCTTCTTCAAATATGAAGCGCCTTGAAAACATTCCACTGGTACAGATCCTCTTTCTGCCATATCTGTGCCTGGTCGGTGCGGTACAAAGAGGTGGGTCAGTGTGCCTTCTTACCACGAAGCTCCTCAGGGTCTGGAACATTCTCTGCACTTATTAGCTTTTATATCTTACAAAACAAATTACTTTGCAACTATGTATATCAAAAAAACTTGGTTTATACAGCATTTTAACTATTAATTTACTGTGCTGTGAGCATCCCTTGATTATTGCAAGAAGGATCCATTTTTTGGTGTTGAGGTTATGTCATTGCCATAGCATTAGGTCCTTAATATAATCTGCTACTCTATGCATAGTGATTTCTATGAGCATAAATTACATCATACTATTACAAACAACATTAGGAAACATGCATTTGATGCATTTTACATATTCAATAGAAGGTATTTACATAAATGCATATTCATAGCTATGCTTTCTTCGCCATATGGTGTAAGCAATTTTATCTTAAAATATTACACGATACATGACTCCCATGTGTGCGTAACACAAAGGCATCGACAGAAGGACATTTAATCCATGCATTTCTGATTTAAAGCATGAACTCATGTGTTACCCTAGGCTATAACGTAACTACTACAGCCCCAAGGGAACACATAGGGAGAGTCATCAGTCCTCACTCTCTGCAGTGCATTGGCTGAGGACTTGCATCTGATGGCTTTTAGGACCTGTAAGTAGTTCTCACAAGGAAATCGAGATGGGGACTCAGCCATCATGTTATGTCCTGTTTGGGCCATTTCAACCCTAAACAACGACTCATGAGATCACACGTGAAGCATGGTGTAGCTTTTGATAAGTTTCAGGAAGAGATTGCACCACAGCTGAACAGCTTTAAAAGGCTCAGTTCAGAATGATGCAAAAGTGGTCTTTCTTAGAATATAATGTATTTGACTGCTGCAAAAATCTTGAGCTTTTACCTAATGTGATGGTACTGAAATACTGGTATGATTTAATTACACATCATTAAAGCTACGGTGTGCATTTTGAACTGCTGTAACAGGCAGTAGGCAGGCCGTCAAAGTGACATAGGCCTTATCTCAATCAAATCGTATGCAACAAAACTTTCACAACATGTCATTTGACATTGTAAAATACACAAGTAAACAATAATTTCCTCTGCTTTAGCAGTACATATGCTTTAACATAGCGCCCAGTGTCACAGACTGCTGGACAATCATACCATTTCAGTACAAAAAACCCCTTAGCCCCGAGGAGGGTGATGGGTATAATGGTACGGAACATGCCCTAAGGGTCTGTTGTAGATGTTTCATGTAAATGAGTGTATTGGACGTGCGTGCCTTCGAGGGTCAAGACGCTTCTGGTGCGTCCACTGTAGCAGTTGGTTTCCCTGGTGGTCATTGGTGCACAGGAAGTGTGAGAGTTGTTGAGATCTGGTGCACGGAGTGGCGTCTATTTCTGAATGGAAGCTAACATGGCAGCAGTGCGACAGTCCTTGGCGGACGTATGTGTGAAGTCCAGCAGCCATGTGGGGAACAGGTGACATATCCGCTGATTGGCATGTTGGGAACTGCCAGGTCGTGGTCCGGCAGGCTGTCCGGGCACTGCCGGTCACAGATGACGCATCCCCGTGAGAAACATCGCCAATGTGCGAGCACGGTTTGTACTGACAATGCGTGAGTTAAGAAGAGCGCTGTCTTATGTTCTTGAGGAATCTAGCAGAAATAGGACAGACTAAATCTGATTTAAACCTGAGAAAAGAGAGAGAACATTTGGAGTGGGGTTAGCTACCTTCAAATCACTCTTAGAGAACAGCATTGGCTTCTGTTACATAAAGAACATGGTTTCAGTCAAGATTACCTTCTAAACCATGTGAATACTGGCAAAACAGCTGGTGTATGTTGGAGATACATTCACATATGATTGCTTTTACATACAAACATAGGTTGAGGCTCAAAATAGCATGGACATCACATGATTTTGGGCCATACATTAATTACATTAGTGGTAAAATTATGGACGACTCTATTTTAGCTGAAATCTAATCTCTATTTGAGACTAAATATAGAACGCAGAGTGAAAACTTACAAAGGTTTTGACTGATTTTGATTTTCATTTTTTTCTTTCTTTATTTACATGATTACAATGTGAAGTTTATATTTCAGAGTTGAAAGTTATGTTAAAAACATTATGCATTCAAGTCCGTTCATTATGAAAGTATCTAAGCGTGAGTATAAAGACCACAGGTGGCCTCTTGAGGTGACTGGTTAGCTTCTCAATGCTCCTGTCTTCTTCAGAGTGCTAAAGAATTCTCTAGCAATTACTGCTAAACATACACTGCATGAAATCATGTGAGTGAGGAGGAGAAATTTGAGACCAATGGCGAATTAACTGGAGTTTAGGAAGCCAACTTCCCCATGTTAGCTGTAATAATGGCCAGTTAGCCAAACGCAACATACGGGTTACAGAATTGTGTAGGTAAAATGTTGACCTTATTTGTTTAGTTATTTTTGATTACACATACTACTGTTATATACCAGATCACCTTAAGCGAGACTGAGGTGAGACCAAAACCAAGAGGGATGCAAGACTGAGACATGATTGAGCTCATTACAGGGATTACACGACAGTATTTGAGACTAGTAGACTGAGACTAGAAAGAGACAAGTTTAGTTCATGCTTATCAGTCTGAATTAACCCTCTATTTTACAACTAAGAAAAAAATAAAATGCACAAAAGCAACAGCTTCAAACTTCTTAACTTCATATTCAGATTTTTTTGCATAGTGTTTTCTATAACAGGTCATCACTAAGGAGCTTTAATGAAATCATATGTACAAAGAATGGGTCCAGTCCCTAATGAGGAAGTAGCAAGGAAAGCTTGAAGAAGAAAGAAACAGCACACATAGAGATAATCTTCCTCCACTCAACACACATAATGGATTACACAGCTTTTGATTTTAACTAGCTTTAATTCTCATTAGACTAGCTTACAAGATAATGGCTAACAAGAAATCACTAAGCAATATTTGCAAGAGGTACTCAGATTATTTAGTGAGAACCAATTCAGATGGTCAAATGGGTTTGAAGGGTTCAGATATTCAACAGGCTTGTCCTGTCTTGGGAAGACGTTTTGAGTCCATAATGTTTGTGGTCAAAAGTCAAGACTGAATAAAGACTCACCCAGTACATAACAAGACTGTGAAAAGCCTTCAGCACAAGAATTTATATAGCTTTTTCAATGCTTCTTACAAAAATGCTGAATTGTATTAAATGCTTTGTACTGAATATTACATAAAAATGAATTTAAATACAATGATTTTATTCATAAAAAATGTATTACTGTAAGACAAAAGCAGATAATTCACCTTGCTAATCTTTTTTCTAGACCCTTTATAGTATTTGTGTATACCTTTTTTTTGTTTTAAAAAATGTGTCTTAAAATGTGAGTAATTCAAAAGTAATTAACAGTTATGGGTGTTTTCTATGATGTCTGTGTTTAATATGTGTTATTCCTTTAGGCCTGTTATAGCTTTGTCTTAGAACAGAGCTATATACAGAAAATTGACAGAATTGACTAATTACATACATTTGTAGGTCTTAATGAGTATGTTTGAAGTTCATCGAATTGACAGCTGATGGTAGACCAAACAACACGTGGCAGCTAAGAGCAGAAACATTCCCTCACCTTTGTATTAGCATGCCCAGTGGTACAGCCTGATAACTGATAACATTCTGACCCATCATCTCAGACATGTGATATACCTTCAAATAAATACCCATATTTATCACACTGTGATGACTAAAACTCTGTTGAAACTGCAAGGTTCCAATCAGCCCTAAAAGCCATTTGCGTTTATTTGTGCAGGCTTTTGAGAGAACACCAACGTTAGATTAGCGACTGCGGCCACATTGTTAACACGTCCTCTCTCCCTCACGGACACAGTTTGAGGTCAGTTCTGCAAAAAGGAGCATTTAAGGACAACTATGCTGTTGTGAAAACTTGGTTGCACAACCGTCTCGAACGCTTGGTCGCTGCTTGAGGTCAAACGCTGAAAGACGCATTTCTCCGCGATGCGTCCTCCTTTCTGAAATGATTGATGGGGAGAGAGGAGAGACACTCGCCCTGGTGCACAGACAGATCGGTACCGGACTGTGCTTCGAGGTCTAGGCTTGAGACTGCTTTGTGTGCTGTTTACCAAGCCATACTGGTGGATGCTAATTAATCTCCCCCCTCTCCCCCTCTCCCCCCAAGCTCCGCAAATAACAACTTCGCTTGAGACAGTGGATGTCTTGCTGGATCAAAATGCTACTTTCATATGTGAGGTTGATTCATACCCTCTAGCTGACATTACATGGACGCGCAATAATTACCCTATACGGTTAGTAATTATCCCAGTAGTCTTCCATAGATCATAGATGCCACATGTAATCCTGTCTAAGGTAGGCCCCCCCTTGACAGCCTGTCTCTCATGTGTTTAACAGGTACTATGATTCGCGCTATGTTATCAGAGAAAATGGCCAAATGTTGATCATTCCCAATGTTAAGGACTCAGATAATGGAGAATACTGCTGCAATGCCAACAATGGAGTTGGAGAGCCGGCAAAGAGCTGTGGAGCTTTGCAGCTAAAGATGAGTAAGTTGTACATAGCAGTAAATACCATTCTAAATGTGAAAAGTACACCATGCAGCTTTAAACCTGACTTTAAACCAAAACACTTACATAACCAGAAACCTGACCTCTGTTGAAATAGTATCTTGACCTTTCACAGATACTTGAGGGGGGGAGGATTTAATGTGTTGAATTTGTCTTTTTTTTTTTTTTTTACTTTTTTTGTGCTGAGGTAGTGAAATTGTACCCCTAGACTTTTCATATTTAAATAGTCACTATCTGTGGATAGTTACTGTAATTTTGCCTAAATCTGAGCTGCTGTGCCAGGAAAAGTATCCCTCATTTATTTAGATACCCACCACTCACGTGTTGGCAGTGTTTTATGATTAGAAATGTGATCACAATATGTGAAGTACTTCTTGTCAAATCACTAAGAAACAAGTGACGAAGATCCATGTGATCATTTTGCCCAAATACTGTAAATCGCATTCAGGATCCAGATTAGGAAAGGGAAGCAAATTGTCACACTGGAATTTATTTTGCAATAATGTCTGTTTGGTAGTATATCATCCCACTTATAGCGTGGCTGTTTGCTGTCAAGAAATCAATAACTGGACCCCAAATAATGGTTCTGAATTTATTTTATTAACACATTTTATTACAAGCTTCAGCTAAGAAAAATAGTCGATCACAGTGACAGCCGATCAGTGGTGGTGTTATACTATCTCACAGTCCAGCAGACTCCCAAAACCCTTGAAATGCCTTGATTTATCAATCAGAATTGAGGGTTCCCCAGAGCTGTATATCTAATACAAGTAATATATATATAATATATATAATACAAGTATTTTTATTTTTTATTTTTTTTATTTTAATAAAAAGCACTTTTAATTAAATATCTGCACTGAACATTTTTATAAAAAATATATTTAAAAAGTTGTACAGTGGATTTCCTAACAAAAAAAAAAAAAAAAACCTGTTAATCTTTCAGAGCCTGAAATTAAGAGACATCCAACCAATGTGACACTGCTGTTGGAGTCCAAGGCAGTGTTGCCATGTGTAACATTAGGATATCCCAAACCTGACATTTCCTGGATTAAAGATGACGACTTGATAAAGGTAAACTCACATGTTGAGAATGGCATTTGGTTGATAAATGTTACATTTGTGCCAAAATCTGTCTGCCCCATGATACAGGCAACATGTTTTAAAAGTGACATATATGTCTTTGGTTTTGCACATTATTATCTCATCATCTTTCAGGTTGACAGTCGAATATCAATTTTGGAATTTGGTGCCCTAAAAATACAAAATATTAAAAAAGAGGACGCGGGTCAGTACCGGTGTATGGCTAAAAACAGCTTTGGTATTGCCTTCTCAAAACCAGTCACGATTGAAGTACAAGGTAAACTCATTTAAATCACAGTAGACTCATTTGTGTGGGCCTTACAAACAAGCTCTTTGACAATATGGTGGTGATCATTCTCAGCTCCTGCTAAAATCCTTAAAGTTCCCAAAGAGAGGAAGGTGCGGATCGGGACAGAAGTGGTCTTGGAGTGCAATGCTACTGGTAACCCCATACCATCCATCACTTGGCTGGAAAACGGCAATACGGTAGGACTCTGTCCAATTGTTAATCATTAAATCTTGCTTTTCTAAGAAGAATTGCCCCCAGTCATTTTGCCCCAGTGTCTTTCTGACCCATCACCCCTGTGCCCCTTCCAGTCATTTGAGCCCTATAGAACAAACTAATTGTAATTTAATCACAGTCAAACAGGACATACTGAGCTCAGGGCAAACAGCAGACAGAGCATTTGTCACCTGCATTACCCATACCCAGCCAGCAGGGGGCCCTGGGAAGAGGGCTACACATTCTCCAGCCAGTACCACCATTAACACCATTCTGGTCATGCTAATGCGCTCACCGCACTGATGTGAGATCGCTGATAAAAACAACACAAGACCTCTTTTAGCAAGGCCTTTAAATCAAGTGTATCACTTCAGATAAACATGATTACAATCACTGCTGTTGATAATGATATCTAGGGTCAGGCTTCTCCCGGTGTTGAAAGATAGTGGTGCAAGTGACATTTTAAATGTCCCCTCTGGAAGGTAATGGAATTTGAGCACTGCGTTGCCTTCGGGAGACATGCTTTGCATGTATTTGCATATTGCCTACTATGCTAGAGCTGAACAAAAAAACTCAGCACACTAAGTTTGTAAGGAAGTGGGTCACAATGTAAACTAAGTCTCTATATTGTAGAAAAGTTGACTTAAACAGTTCCTGCCTCCTATAGTGTACACAGAACACGAGCTAATGACTTTGACACCCTGTCCTCAGCAGTCTAAATCTTTTTCGCGTCTTATGCTAAACATTTCTCCTCAGGAAATTGCCAAAAGGTATATTTTGAGTTTTTTGAGAGTAACTTACATTACCATACATTTCCTTGTTTCAAGGTGTGCTTGGATATCTAGGGGTTTTCACCACTCAACTGAAATAGTATCGATATGATTTACACCAGCAGTATCTAACAGTTATGTTGTAAATGGCTGTTAAGTTGTTGATAAAGAGCTGCACAGATGGGTTTTTTGAAGAGTGTCTGTCAGGGCCGGAGTGGGCCCCTTTTTCAGCCCGGGAGTTTCATGCCCAAATCCGGCCCAAAATTATTTTTCCCTCCCAATTAGCCCAAACTAGAGATTGACATGAGCCGGCCCATCGGGAATCCTCCTGAATCTCCTGATTAGCCACTCTGGCTCTGGTGTCTGTGGTAGGAGGTAGGAGGTTTAACCTCAGTATGCCCTCCTGGCTGTCCTAAACCCTGAAAGGGTTCTCTTACCAAACAGCACCACTGGTCCACTGAACACTGGTCCTTGCCCTCAAGACATCTTTCATTCCTAAAGTTGAATGGTAGCAAAATATTCCAAATTCATAAATATAAGCAATATATAATGTAGATTACCATATTATACCGGACGTTAATGGACTTTTTCTTGACTGGGGCTTTTAGATTAAATGAAGGACTGTACATGTACTGTATACGGATGTTCAAAGTTTGGTTTTCATTGGTGGAAAACTGGATAAGGTACTTTGATGTGTGTGACATACAGCCTACTGTATATCATGGCACAAACATGAAAGTTGTCTATGCAATGTATGTGATGGTATTACTTCATTTTAGTTCATCTTATATTATTCAAATCAACCCATGTCAGGGAGATCGACCTCCTGCATTCATTCCCGTTAACTGGCCACAGCACTGTGAAGAGCTTCAAATATAGATCTATGATTGAAGCTTGAGGTATGTTCTCGCATGAGATCACGGTCTTCTCCTCAGGTCATAAGATTGTATTTGTCAAAAGGCTTAGTTCTTATTATGAGACTGCAGCGGAAAGATGAAGATAACATATGAAGTTCTCATCATCATCTCATCATCGTCGTCTCTCCCTCGTTTGCCCTTTCGGGTTCTTTCAAATGCTAATTTAGACTTATGCTGTCGGACTGTTTCACCTTTTATCTTTGGCAGATAAAAAGAGACTTTTTGTCTTAACCCTGGTCCATCTGTAGTCCACAATTAAATAGTTTCAGCTTACTTATAAAAAAACAAAACAAAAAAATTTGCTATATGTCCATATATGCATATATACCTGATGTATTTGTAAACTGCATATAAATTGCAGTGAAATAAACTCACACTCTCTCTCTCTCTCTCTCTCTCTCACACACACACACACACACACATACACATGGTCACAGCACAGATATGCTGAAAATCATTCTTTCAGTCACCCATTAAACTGCCCCAAATTCCTCTCATGGTGCAGATGACGGCGGCATCAGTAGAGGAGACCCTGGTGGGCGAGGTGATAGTCTCAGTGCTGCGTGTAGTAGTGAATAAGCCAGCTCTCTACACATGCCAGGCCACCAATCAACACAGCGGAGGGGCCAACACCGTCAAAGCAACAGCCAAGATCACTGTTTCAGGTGGGCCCGGTCCAAAAGCCACGTTAAGGCACCACACCCATACACATTTGGCCTCTACTCTCTGTAAATATGTTTGTTTTTGACAGTTTTACTGGATTTTGTCATTTTTTTAAAACCCACATCGTGCAGGGTCGGCGTCTGTGTTCATTCAGTTATGTCTGAAGGGCAGCACACGGTTTCTAACGCTAATGTAACCGCCCAATGAACGTGCTCTGACTCCCTGAATAAGCTTGCGGAATTGATAGGTTTTAGGCCACTTGCAAACGCTGATTTGAACTGAATTCTAAGTATCATCAGGTCTCTGTGTGTGTACGTGTGTGTGTGTGTTTGCTTGGTGGGAGTTATTATTTCAGTCAGGCTTTCTGTGTTGGGATAGCTGTTGCTTACCAACTCAGAGATCCCACTGAGCAAACATACTTTGAAGTGCAGTTGCACACATGCTGCCCAGGGCACTGACATTATGTGTGTGTACCCTTCAGAAACTTAAACCCTCACTGCACTCTTAAACTGCTTGTGAGGTTACACTAGCACATATACTTTGGACCCTCTTAAAAATTAGATGTTACATCTCAATGGGCTATCCTTTCAATAAATTCAAATACTTTGTACCTTATTATCAGAGTTGTGCTTCTTTCAAATTTGATATGAACAGATGTAAACAGATTTAATCCAACAAAATTTGATCCAATGTAATCAAAAAAAATATATGTATATTATTTATTTATTTATTTTTTGCTGTTACACTGTTTGGATGAAATGTCTTAAGGTCCTTTTATGGCAGACACCCCTTTTACACCCATTCTAAACTCTGCCCATCCTGTCGTGTTAAAATTCACACCTGTCTTTATCCTAGGCCACACACACACACACACACACACACACACACACACACACACACACACACACACACACACACACACCACATTGTGAAGTACAGCATGAGGAGTTTGGTTCACATTATGGAGTGGATGCACTATTCTGTGTTTTGGTTGAAGAAGAATGACTTAACGTTGTCTTTGTTGTTGGGCCTGGCTCTCCTGGCGCTGGCGTCTGGATCCTGTGATTTTCCTGTAGAGTGGAGGTAAGTCTACTGCGTGTGTTCAACCACAGCCGTCTCTGCTCTGTTCATCTCCAGTTCAGGGACTCAACCTCTTAAACCAGGCGTTGCTATTCAGTTATTGATTTCAAGGGATATAACTACTCAGCTACACAATAATATTTGTCATTATTTGTAGTAATTAAGATTTGTAAGGTTGGCAGGTACAAACGTGAAGAGTAGAAGCCTGCACATACTGGAGTGTAAGAGTTAGTCTGGTATTACCTTACAAGGCACTGGGGATTGTGCCATGTAAATGTTCTATGCCAGTTATATCCCAGTTCATTTAGATCCCACATGTGCGCTCCCATCCCTAATTTCTCCCTTTTGTAAAGCTTCCGCCGAATCGTACGGCCGTCCCACCCAAGAGCATTGAGCTTCAAGTCCGTCTTGAATATGGCCTACATGCTGAATCTTGATAAGCACGAGGTACATTACCTCCAGGGCAGAGCGGCCGGCACGCGGTACTCTGCATGCGCCGAGTGGAGTCTGACAGCTGGATGATGCGTTTCCTGCCAGCGGCTAGCCTGCCACTGCGAGACGAGACAGGGTGGATGTGAGGAGAGCTGATGGATGTAAACAGGCTCATGAGTTCACTGTGACGCATTGGCGTTTCGCACCAAGGCCCCCCAACCATACGGCCTGAGTTACATGTGAACTCAAGTAAACCCACACGCAGATTGTCACCATATAAAATGTGACATATGGGCATGTTTAGAGAGCAGGTCAGTTGCAGGGAACAGGCATGTGGCCAGCGCGTTGTCATGATCAGCGCCGTATACACGCTGCTATGCACTCAAGTGCAGGGCCTTGAGGCATTTTCATAGCAGGAATATTACTCAGCAAATGTCCTGATGTTGATCTAATTTTTATATTAATTTAATTTGTACAGTTGAACAGTTTATGATGCAGAACACTGTAGATATTGCCATGTAGGAGCACCGACACAATGAACATGTGCTGTAAAAATGTATAATAATACAATTGAGTAATTACTCTATTATAAGCACTTGCTGGAATAAAAAGTACAATTTACAGGCTTGGTTTGCGTTCGCTTTGCTGCGTCCTGTCATGTGATCCTGCATCCTGTTGTGTGATGCTGCGTCCTGTCGTGTGACTGTCATGTCATGTGATGCTAAGTCCTGTCATGTGACACTGTCTTGTCGTGTGATGCTACGTCCTGTCGTGTGATGCTGCGTCTTGTTGTGTGACTCTGTCATGTCGTGTGACTCTGTCATGTCATGTGCTTCTCATTCCTCAGGCTGTACAAGGGCAACAGTGGCTACTGCAGTACGTACCGGGGCAGAGTGTGCCAGGGGACTCTGAGGAAGGACACCCTCCTCTTCTTCAACTCCTCGCTGCCGGAGCCCGAGCAGGCGCAGGAGTTTCTGGCCCAGGGAGGTTTGGTGGAGCTGGAGGGGGTGAGTGCGCTGTGCCGGCCAGCCGCTCGCTCCCTGCTGTGCCACACCGCTTTCCAGGACTGCATCCCCTCCGGCCTGGGACCCGCCCCCAAACCCGTGTGCAGGTACAACCGGCCACACGCCTGGAAAACTTCAGCCATTTTCCTTTCATTCCCTTTGCTGCCACTTTTAAATTATTTAATGAGACATAATATATGAGATTTATGAACCCATTACTGGAGGAATACGGTAGCTTTATTTTTATAGAATATATGACTGGTAGTGTGGTCATGTTAGTTGTGGAAATGCAAACTTTTTTTGACAGTGCTGAATATCCCGCCCTCTCTTAGGGAACACTGTCTGGCTGTGAAGGAGCTCTACTGTTATAAGGAGTGGCGTTTGGCGGAGGAGAGGGGCCACGGAGGAGTCATCTCCCCAGGAATGAGCAGCTCTCTGCTGGACTGTGGGCAGTTGCCCAGCCAGCAGGTGGATCCAGCCCTGTGTACCGCCGTAGCTTTCGTGGGTGAGAACCGTCTAGCAAACACTCCCTCTGAACTAAACTCGTCTACCTTGTGGTCAAAAGCCCACCAAAATCTATCGTTCCCAACACAGTGTTACTCACACGTATTGAATGTTTCACATGCTGGGAGCAATCATGTCTCAGCATTGATCTGACTAATTTCAAAGGAGCGTCTGTGGATGCAGTGGGCGTGGCCTGAAGCTTCCTCAGAACATTAGCATCTGCATGCTGTTAGCCGTTGGGTTTGGTCCTGTGCCCATCGCTAAGCTAATGATAGCACAGGCTCAGTGCTGTATGAGCTTGCTGTATACTGCTTAATGGCACAAGGTTCCCTCAGTGCAGGAGAGGAGCCAATGAACATCCCAGACAGTCTTTGCCAAATGAACTGTCTTTGTCTTTGGACTAAAATGACTGAGCACTTGTTTTAGTGTTTTACAAATGGCCTGTGAAACGAACCATAGGACAGGTTACATGGAACATCTACCTCAACCCTCACTATAACTGATGTAAGTGCTTGTGGCAAAGCCTCTAACATCACTTTTCTCTTTGCTGTACAGAGATCAAGAAAGACCAAATTACTAGTAAGTGAATTTTCTCTATACATATTATTTTTTAAAGATTTCTGTTTTCACAAATAAATGTGCGTACATTTGTTTATTACATTACCTTAACACATAACCACAACATGCTACCTTGACAATGTTTATTGCAGCAGTGTGTTACAATGGCAAAGGACGGTTTTACCAAGGAGCTCACAATGTCACGGCGTCTGGCATTCCCTGTCAGCGTTGGGACCAGCAGGTAAATGTTTATCTGTTTTACTTTAATTAGTCCCACTGGGGAGCTGGGATGAAACCATAACTGTTCATCTACAGTGTCCAAACTCATTCAAAGTCATTAGCAAAGGTGTACAGATAAAGAGATCCGATGGGATCTTGTGATGTGGGAGAGGAAAGACTTGCATGCAAACAAACCACACACACACACACACACACACACACACACACACATGCATGTACGTGCACACACGCACGGATACATGCCGCAAACACTCACACATGCACAACATGATAAGGCTTCCATTTAAGTACACACAAGCAAGCAGATTTGTTCTTTTTAATAATAATTATCTGTAAATATTTATTTAATGTAACTGACATAATTTGCTTTAAATGTTATATACTGTGTGTATGCAGAAGAAATGAATGACAAAAGAAATACATAGCTGCACAAATAAAGATAAAATAATCGATGGAGATTAAAATTCCACTAGATTAAAATTCCACTAGATTAAAATTCCATTCGATTAAAATTCCAGTATTATCCTCAAAGAAAATTTAACCGTTTGCACATGTAAATAATTTTTCACATTACTTACTGCAATTACACTGCCCACAGTTCCCCTAATAAGACCACACTGGCTTTGGCTGTATTAACCGAAAGCCCTGAACCACCGTTAGTAATCTTCCTGAAATGAATGATCTTTCAGAAAACAAGCAAAAACACAGACTGCTGGTTGGTGCATATGAACATGCATTTGAGCCACTCCACATCGTAAATATCATCACGCCAATCTAGCTCTTCCTCTCTCAGGATCCTCATCCTCACAGGCTGGCCGTGGACGTCATTCCCGAGCTGAGGGACGCGCAGAACTACTGCCGTAACCCCGGGGGGGAAAGTGACAGGCCGTGGTGCTACTCCAGCAGCCCCAGTGTCCGCTGGGAGTACTGCCTGGTCCCCAAGTGCGGAGAAGGTACACAGTCTTCCGCACACCACACCTTCTCGCCACCAGGTCCACAGAACAATGGGGACGGTCACATGATCCCCGCCATGCAATCTGTAACTGTCCACATGTCCAGGCATGAGACGTTTGAAAAATGAAAAACGGCTTGTTGGTTTCGCAGCGGCCCCCAGCATGCGAGCGGTGCCGGCCTCGAAGCTGACCCCACCCCACCCGGTTCCTGCCGTGTCCACCACCTACTACATGAACGTCATCATTTTCATCATCGCTGGCTTTGCAGGTGTAGCCTTCCTTGGCATGCTCATCCTCATGTGTCACAAGAGAAGGAAAATGTGGACACGCAAGAAGAGGTGTGTACAATGACCTCTCGCCCTTTACGTGTAGCTCTCTGCCTCGTAGATGCTGATGTCCTCTTCTGAGGACCCTAGCAGCGGATCAACATTGTTCTGACCTTGTTTTCATAACTGTGAAAACAAATGGATCTTTTAGGAGCTTATGTGTAAAATTCAAAGCCCCCAGAGCCCAAAGCCTGCCAGAATCCACTTTCTTGTAAACGTGAGATTTTGTGTCATTCTCAAATGACATGTGGCCATGTGTATTTAAAGAGTCTATGCTTATTTTTCTCCTGACATCAACCCCCATGGGAATTTTGGTCAGCCTTAAAGCTACCACAAATTAGGTCAGAATGCAAGATTGTCTCCTCCCTCTGAGTCTGCGATGCTCTGTTCTTCCCCAGCCGAGTGGTGGAGACGCCCACCCTCACGGCCCTGCCCTCCGAGCTGCTGCTGGACAGGCTGCATCCCAACCCCCTCTACCAGCGTCTGCCCCTCCTGCTCAACTCCAAGCTGCTCACGCTCGAGTATCCACGCAACAACATCGAGTATGTGCGTGACATCGGCGAGGGCGCCTTCGGCCGCGTATTCCAGGCACGGTGAGGGTCACGCGTTTGCACAAACACGCCTGTGGCTATTAAAAAAGAGCCATCCTTTCCAGCCTGGGCCACACTCAGGACACGTTACTGCTTTTTATAAAAACTAAATGTGTGGCCCCCGCACCGAGCCTCTCTGAGAAGGTGTATGCGACTGCTATTCTCGTGGTTTTTCACGGCAGTCCTTTAGCAAAACGGACTTAACCAACATCAACGTCTACACCTGATTTCTTGCACGCACCAAATAAAATAATGCAGACATTAATTGTTATTAAAGCATTAACGGCAAAAGATACAGTAAAATAAATCACGTTGTCACAGCACTAATGACTTGAGCAAAGAGATAGCAACAAATCATCTCAGGCTCAGTCTGGAATCCAAACGGAGTCCAAAGTCCAAAAACAGCATAGTTCAGATTTCTCTTCTCTGGTGCCAAACTTTGTTGTCTCGTGTGCTCTCTCTCATCTATAAGCGCGGTCTTTCACTAAGACCACATGATGAATATCCTTTCAGGCTGCCGCAGAGCCATTCTGCATGGGCATGTCAGGCATACAGGCGCACGCAGTTCATCATCTGTTGTTCGCATAATCCGGGCCCGTGTAATCTGAGCGTGATAGGAAGACAGCCAGTCGGTTCATGGAGACTCCTGGGAACAGCGGTGGTGCGGGGCGTCTAGCTCACGCGGCCTGCTCCTGAAATAGGAGCGCAGAAGGGGCTATCTGGGGCCATCACGCGCTTTCCAGCGTGAATCCTCACTGGAAACGTTGCCGTGGCAGCAGGGACGGCTATTTATGGATTTATTAGTGTTTACTTTCTCCGTAAGGATTTTGCGAGGTTTGTGTCACTGCGTCCGGGTGCAGGACGTGTACCTGTGTCCATTTTAGGAAACGCGCCTACGTCTCGCGCGGGACGGTGCGGCTGTTATTGAGTGTTACGTCCGCCGCTGAGGGGCCACCATTATGGCTCAGAACGAGCTCAGTTTCAGGCTAGCGCTTGTGCCGCAGCGGCTGAAGTGAGGAGGAGGGCCTGGCTAACTCGGGCCTGGCAGAGTCATCTCCTGAGCCAGCACTGAAATGGTGACACTGCATGCCTGTTGGTCTCTATGGAGACACCCTGTGTATACGATTACAGACCACAGTGGGCAAGCCATCAGAGGCCACAGAGTCCTAAAGCGACACTGTTATTTTAGCATAGCAAATTGGCAGCGAGGATCCCGACCTGCGGCCCACGTGAAATAGCGTTTTGGGTGACTCTTCAGCTACATACAGATGTGCCGTCTGAGTTAAGGTCGTGAATGAAGCGGGTCGGAATTCTGCGATAGCGACGCTGCCAAAGGAAACCAGAAAGAACGCCTGAGCTAATCACCGCGAACAGGAGCGCTCAGCTGGTGGGACTAGCCGTAGTCCTGCGTTGGAGTAAAGTGTAGTGGGCGGTCTGTTCTTCAGGGCTCCTGGGCTGTTGCCGCATGAAGCCTTCACCATGGTGGCGGTGAAGATGCTGAAGGAGGAGGCGTCCGCAGACATGCAGAATGACTTCCAGAGAGAAGCTGCTCTCATGGCCGAGTTCGACCACCCCAACATTGTCCGGCTCCTGGGTACGTAACTCCCTCCTTATCCGTGCAATAGGGGTTTCTGTAAAGCTGTACTGCTTTCACAAAACCGACAAGGGGGTAAATTAGCTCCTGAACCTCCTGCCAACGCGTGTTCTCCCGCAGGAGTGTGTGCGGTGGGCAAACCCATGTGCCTGATGTTCGAGTACATGGCACACGGGGATCTGAACGAGTACCTGCGACGGCGCTCGCCGGTCCAGCAGCGGCCGCTGAGCCGGGGAAGCCTCTCCAGCCCCAGCCTGGCGTCCCAGCCGGAGGCTCCGCCGCTGGGCTGTCTGGAGCAGCTCTCCGTGAGCAAGCAGGTGGCGGCGGGCATGGCCTACCTGTCGGAGCGCAAGTTCGTGCACCGCGACCTGGCCACGCGCAACTGCCTGGTAGCCGAGGAGCTGGTGGTGAAGATCGCCGACTTCGGCCTGTCGCGCAACATCTACGCCGCCGACTACTACAAGGCCAGCGAGAACGACGCCATCCCCATTCGCTGGATGCCGCCCGAGTCCATTTTCTACAACCGCTACACGACCGAGTCGGACGTGTGGGCGTACGGCGTGTTGCTGTGGGAGATCTTCTCGCACGGCATGCAGCCCTACTACGGCATGGCCCACGAGGAGGTCATCTACTACGTGAGGGACGGGCACGTGCTCGCCTGCCCGGAGGACTGCCCACAGGAACTCTACAACCTCATGCGGCTGTGCTGGAGCAGACATCCCGGCGACCGGCCGAGCTTTGGCAGCATCCACCGCATCTTGGAGAGGATGCACAGCCAGATGCTCCATCCCAGCATGCTTTGAGCCCTCATGCTCACCACAAACCTCCATGAACCCTAGTGAGGAAGTATGACAAAGATGGGGGAGCACCAGAGAACCTTCAGAACTTCAGCCCATCTGAGGTCAACTGCATTGTGGATTGAGGGCATGGAAGCTCTGATCAACAGCTCTAGTCAACAGTCAGTAGATTTGGGTCCAGTCTTTTGGGACTGAGACAGCATAGATCAGAGACAGTAGATAATACGCTGTATTAGACCAGTATGCCTTTGGGATGTCCACAGGGAGTGTTATGAGACAACAGCAGGAAGATACACTTTTCAGGTAGATAAGCAGCTAATTATGGTTGAAGAACACCGTCATTGTGGCTGTTCAGAGACATTTTCTCCAAAGTCTGACCCTGTTGAATATGGCAACTCTTTTAAAATGTTGTAAATGATATTGTTTTTTGTTGTTGGTTTTTTAGAGCATTTTTGACATCATTATTGAATATTATATATTTATTGATCTTTAGTTTAAATTACATATAGGCATGGGCGGGGGAGGGGGGTGTGGGGGGGGCAGCACACCACACGCTTGATGCTGAATTATGTTGTCTTTGCAATATTGTTTGAAAACAACAATTTAATCGTTTAATTCAAATTGGCACAACAACACTTTACTAATGTTTGTGTATGTCTTTTTTTTTACTAATAGGCTATGTATGTGTAATCAATTATTATGATTTTTACTTTGAATAATGAATAAACCCCTACATTTCATAGCTAAAAACAAAAATTAGATCAAATGTTCCTATGTCAGTGAAGCACATTTATAAAGAATATATTACAATATAGAATATACATAATTTGCACTGATCCTTTGTCACATATCAAATTCCAACACCAGTGACATTTTATTCAGCAGCAATTGATGTTCATCTCCATAAAAACTTTGTATAAGCACAACATACTATATAGCCATATGCATAACACGGTAATATAGTGAATATTAATATTATTTATCTAATCATAAATTACAATGTTTTGGGGAAGTCTAAAATTACACACCTGTTAAAGACACAATCACAGATGTTTTTTTTTCACTGTGTTTGTCTACTTGAATTTATAGTTAATTCTCTAAATCCTGGAAAAAGCACTCAGATTTACAGCGCCGTATTTAAAAGCCTTAATGGTTTGTTTATATCAGCCTTAGTTGAATGCAGTAGTTAATACCACCACTGTTAATGGATCCTGCAGAAACTTGTCATACAAGTACAGCTTTACACATCTAGAGTTGACATTGCCCTATGATTGAACATGTACTGTAAAATAAAGTCATCAAACATATACATATCTGTTGATGTTTGTTATCAATTATAGAATATGTTTCTCTGTTTTTCTCTCATGCGTTCAATATGAGCTGCACAGAACGACAGACAGGGGGCAGTACTATATTAGAAGATTCACTGAGATTTTTTTTTTAGATCATCAAGCAGTTATTCAGTAAAGTTTCCTCGGCCTTCAAACTATGGACTCTACCGAATTCCTTTCAGAGGAATTTCTCAGGCCAAGCGGGGTGTTTAAAGAAGCGTTTGTGCCGAGTGTGTGAGGGCGCCAGAAGGGTGTGTGTTCCTCAGCTGCCAGGACTTCGGCCGGGCAGCCGCCACGCAAGCGCGGCCCGTCTGTGCCACGGGTGGCCTGCGAGGAACGAGCGTGGCGAACCGCAGCCGTCAGACCGCAGCGCGAGTGGCGCAAACACGGGCCAGCCAGGCCTGCTAGAGAGCGCCCCAGTCCAGCGAGGAGGAGGAGGAGGAGGAGGCGTTGGAGGAAGAGGCGGACCCTCACGCTCTCCGTTCCAGCCCTTACCTCTGCCTGACCCGCAGGGCGCCGCCTTCCACACACTGCACACTCCACAGCAGAAAGGGGAGAGAGCTTCTGCTCCCAGTGGTGGAGCACACGGAGAATGATGAACCGAATGTTTCCTGAGGTGAATTTAATAGACATGCTGCCATTTGATTGCAGATTTGACTGCCTTTTGGTGCAGTCAGAGCTGAAGTGTGGAGTTCCTTCCCCCGTGACCCCGTCTAGTTTTCTAAACTGTTTACTGTCGCTGCTAAGGAGTTTGTAGCCCAGAGCATCTGTGTCCTTCACTCATATAAACCCTGTGGACCTGAGTCACACACTCCAACCTCCCAAACCTATACAGTTAGCAGGTTGTCACTATTCATAATGATAAATACTTTACGTCATGATTGATTTGTTTAGAAATGCTATTTAACCACAGTATTTGACAATAAAATACATTCGAGGACTACATTATGGTGCTGTTTTAGTTATCTTAAAGCTTGTTCTTCTCATAGTCTGCATTCTCATTTGTATGGAGAAGTTTCAGAGTAGCATTTACTGGGCTATTTATAAATTACACCAAGACCTCAAATATTATCCCCTTGACAGTAAGTGGTAACACCACACATCTGGTCATCCTTAATCTCAGCAGGGAGCCTATGGGTGACCTCAAACTGGGAGAGAAGGACATCTTTTAAAATTTCTCCTGGTCTTATTCATCATTATAATCCAACTATTCACTCAATCTTACTTCAACAAATGCTAGCAATCCCAGATCCAATTAGATTCACCTCCACTAATTTCCATGAACTTGTCATTACATTGGTGCCTGATACCTACAACAGAGATCTCATCATCATTAATGTTCCCATTACATTACTGCGGAATGTTACCATACAGAAACTGCATTACCAGTCTGGATGTGCTGTTAGCTTTATTGTTTGTTTACTCTTAAAATTGTAATTTAGGTTGTGGTTGAAATAATTGTAGTATCATTGCATAAATACACACTCAACCTCACACATACTGTGTGACAAGCCAAAAGATTGCATTTCAAATCCAATAAAAGGTCTTTCAGTTCAAAGATGTGTGATACACACTGCCTGTATGCATCAGGCGGATATGACAGGAAGCCGGGATGCTCCTCACACGCTGTCAAAGAATTGTGTGTTCAATATCAGACATTACTCAAGAGCACTGTGGTCCCAGCTGCCGCGGGTTAGGGACAGGTCATGTCCTGCAGGGCCTGTGTTGTCCAGTTAGGGACAAGCCATGTCCAGCAGGTGCTGTGTTGTCCAGTTGTTCTCAGATTGTCTCATAGGCACTGCGCTCCCGAGCCACATATTTTATGATTGTTTCCAAAAAAAAGTGAAACATGTTCCCTATAGAACAAAAACCTTGGATGACACCAGATTTCATTATTTTTTTTATATTGGTGGATCTCTTGGAAAAGTCACTCACTCGTCAGCCAGTGTCCGCTCTGGACACAGGAACTTCCTGTCAGCCTGGAGGAAAACTGGAAAACTGTTTTCATTGCCACAGTCCCTCTCCTGGGAAATAAACTGGACATGTAGTCTAAATATGTCATCTAAAGTATGATATCGATGGTGTGACATGAAAAGGTAATTAAGACTACTTTTCTGCAGATCTGGTGGGAAAGGCCAGATATTAATAGTATTTACAGCATTAAGATATAGATTATACTAATTAATAACTCATACAAACACTTCAAAATTGTCTTTTATATCAGTGTTCCATACAGTGAAAAAACATGATCATTTGTCTGATACCATATAAGTTTATTTTAAGAAGATCTGCTGTGTGAATTATACCGTTAAATGAATGTTACCATACAGAAACCATTTGGCTTGAGCAAGGTAAAACAACACAATTAATTATGTCTGTGATTGAGAGCAGGATCTCAGAAAATAAACAATAGGAACAGTATATGCTTTTAGTCAAATCAAAGGTCAAAGGGAAGAAAACCTACACAATCCTCCATCTGCCTTACAAGCTGTGTCTATGTAGGTCTATGTAAGGACAGTCCATGCGACAGTAGTGCAGAGGGTCAGGAACAACAGCAGTGAAAGACCAATCAGCTGCTAGGAAATAAATGGTCCAATCAGCTGCTAGGAAAAAAATGGTCCAATAAGCTGCTGGATGTTCCTAAGCTATTTGCCAGTTAAACTGCATAGGTTAACCTGCCACAAAGGATAAAAAAAATAGTGACCCATAAAGTTTCAGTAAGACAAGATTTTTTCTGTCATGTTACACTTAAAACAATGTTAGTATCTACTATTGCAATTGATACTGTTCAGCAGAACTTCCACTTGCCATGGATTAGTTATTGATTTAGAACAGAACTTCAGATTAAGAAAAGGAATACTGAATATGTTTGGCACCAAGGTTAAACACTTAAAATTAACTTAGACGTGTTACGTAGGGTACAACTGGAAAAAACAAACACGTAAAAATAAACATTCCCTTTTTAACTAACATTGAATATATACATATATTATATACATACATACATAAACTCACATAGGAAGAACAGACCAACCTACAATGATAATTTAATTTCTCTCATGTCTTAGTCACAAGATGCATTTATGTTGTCTTCCAACATAATTACATTTCATGGAGCTCATGGCTATGGCACAAAGAGAATTGTACGTCTGCCATGAATACTGAACATATACAATATCAAATGATGACCCTAGACACGACTTGCATATGATCTGTAACCTACTCTGTCTCATAGCCACTAGCCATACTGTTATTACAAGCTTTCTGAATATATAGGTTCTGTGTTATGTCTATTAGCAAAACGTCATCCATTCATCAGCGAAACCTGAAATCCAAAATATTTTCTACAGAACATGCAGAAAGGGTCTTTAACAGGGTGCTAGTAGCCTAATCCTGATAATCCACAATCTGGACTCCCTGAAAAATGAAATGGCTCATATGTGTAAGTGGTCCTTGTTCATGCTGGACCCCACTGAGACAGACAGACAGAGACAAAGACAGAAAGTGGAAAGAAACTTGGATTAGAGCTGGCAGATACTGACAAAGATTCCACATAATAAGCCACTTTGTTTCTTACAACTCCATTACCAGTGTCACATCAAAGACCAGAAGGAGACTTATTGATACTATTTTGGTATGCTGGGACAAAATGCCCAAGAGGAACTCATGAAGCTACACAACCTCGTCACCTCATGAAGCTACACAATCTCCAAGTGAATCAAGTAACTGAAGCACAGACTGGATGGACCTCGTCTTGGCACACACGTTAACATGTTTAATACACTGAATTAGTGTTAATACACCAATGGATTACCAATGTGTAAAAGCACAGGAAGAAACCGCAGTGCAAAGTAAGGAATGTCACAAAGCCAATAAGGTACAAACCACATGTTCTTCATCCATTACTGGAGAGCAAACGGACGCTTCTCCTCCGAGCTCCCTGGAGTTCACTCCTTATCTCCTCAGCACAAAAGCTTAAGCAAAAAATGTGAATGTAATTATTTCCGTGGCTGAGTCCTGCTATGAATTAAACCTGATACTCCCAAAATCTATAACTTCATGACTTGGAATAGATGACCCAAAAATGACTAATTAGGGTTTTTAATTAGGACTTCTCCTGACATTGCCAATGCAATGATCATGCTTGTTGAACTGTCAAAACTCATATGGTTCGGCTTAAATATATAGCATCATCAATTCATGTGTATAAAACCTAAATAAACTAAACCATCCCCAACCCCTCCAGATGACGTCACCACTGATGCAGACGTCCCCTGTGCAGCTCTACCGCTGGGCGGGAGGCTCTTCAGCCCAGCCTAGGTTTGATCCTGACAGCACCGGCTGCGTCTGCACCCGGCCGTCAGACCACCGAGTGGTCGTTATTGTGCGGCGAGTTCAGGACCGTGTGGTTGAAAGAGGAGGCGGAGCGGTCCGAACCCTCGGCCGTGCCGTTAACGTTCTCCTGGCGTTGGCAGCACAGGATCTGTCGGAAGGTGACGCTCATCTCCTTGTCCCGGTAGGAGTATATGATGGGGTTCATGGCCGAGTTGAACTCCGCCAAGAGGAGGAAGAACTTCTCATAGACCAGCACGTCACAGCTGGGACAGAAGACGTCCAGCAGCAGGAGAACTAATCCAGGAGTCCAGCACACGATGAACGCTCCTAGAGAAGAGAGAAAGAACAGAGGACTGTAATCAGCATTGCACTGGCAGTCTGTGCAAAACAGTGACAGAACTCAGCCAACGACATTGTGTCATCACTTAAGTTCTTGCAGTCCCAGGAAGATTTACTGGCAGTATCCATTTAAAGAAGTTATTAATCAGGCAAATGTGACCTTCACAATTGCATCATTTGGCCTTGCTCAGGATTTCATGTCTACTACAAGCGGACGGTCAGCCCTGCAGGGACATTTTCCTTGTGCCATGTCACCACCCTTATGCTGAAATACTAATGTTATTGGGCTATTCCTCAAGATATTCTTAACATGTCAGGAAGACGGGCATGGCAGGGTCTCTGGGAGTCTCTGGGAATACTTAAGCACATGCAGCATGAAGTCTCACTTCGGAATCGTCACATGTTCATCGGTATAATCTTAGCAAAGGCCCAACAAACCGATGACGCACAATCTTTTTTTTTTCCATTCTCCAACAGTCGTTTCTCAGTGCTTGTGTGGAAAACAGATAAATATTTGGGCCGCAGATGTTATTTTGCAAGAGAGAGAGTGGTGTTTGCAGGCGTCTGCTTCTCTGCTAGCGAACACAGCTGCTTCTTCAAGCTTTACATCACTTGAAAGCTATGTACAGACTCTCAGGAGTTAGATAAACTCCGACCAGCCGGATACAGCACCACACGGACATGTGACTCGCTCTTCCTGTACAGTCTGCAGGGCGGGGAGCATGGCTGGACGTCACTCCTAGGTGCTTCTGGGTGTTTTCATTTCCTTCACTATGGATCCTGCACTCTCCTGCACTGCATTTCTCTTGGACTGCGTGCGACATTTAGTGCGATCATGGAAGGAATTAACAAAAAATGCAAAAATATTAAAGAGTAAACATGTACACAGATGCACTGATGCTACACAACCACTAGCACAGGGATAAATTCTGGGGCCACATCACAAGAGGCAGGGTGGAGGCCCTGTTTAAATTTTTTATTGTTTTTTTTATTTACAGTCCCCTCCTGGGGGGCCCTTCAACTGAAGGCCTTCCCACAGTGTACATGTAATTTCATCCATGTTCGCACTAAATCATCAGATAAAGACAATATATTGTGAGATAATGGCAGAATGGAGTCACCATTGTGCACCCTTATGGAAACAGAATATGAACTGAACTTGAAACTAGAAAAAAAAAAAAGTGTTAAGAAACCTCTGAAACACTAGAAGCCAGATATAAAAAAAAGACAAGTGAGGAGAAATTGCAAAGTACAAATGATTGCGAATGAAAGAATCATGAAAAGAGCAGTTGCCTTAATTTGCTTTGCTGTAAAGGCAAAAATAGCAGTCGAACACTAGTTGAAAGCTAATGCACCGAATGATCATTCACAGATTATACCACTGTGTTAATGCAGTGTATAAGTGAATAATTAAGACGGCCATGCTTATCAAATGAGTACCTATTAACATCTGACAGCGCTAATATGTCAGCCAGAACTGGTAATGTGCATTTGTCATGGTCACAGATGTTCTACATTCTAGCAGTGTGGCTTAGTGCGCATTTTAAAATCAGCTTTTGATTTTGAGGTTATACCTTGAATGCTGATGTCAGGAAACACTAACTGGTCTAGTACAGACTGCTTTTGAACGAACTGGCTGAATATCTCACTTTATATTGAACTGAATTACTCTGAGCACATTTGAGAGTGTAAATCAAGGAGAAACAACATCTGGGGCTTGACGACAGAACAGAGGTTCACTGATTACTGTGACGGGTGAGGGAGTGCAAAAAAAGAAGGAAGAGTCTCAGGGAAAACTGAGGATTTAATTAATAAAGTGCACCAACACAAAACCCATGACATAATCCAAATAAAGGATACAATAACCAGCAGTCAAAGACATAGACAAACGACCCTCAGGTGTCAGGTTCCCCCATGAGCCACACCCACATGAGGGACAAACACAACGTCACAGCAACAGGACAACATGAAATACTGCCACTGCTGATGGAGGCAGCCAACAGGGGGCATCCGTACCGTGACAGTTGCTCATAAAAGAAAACTCCAAAGACACAAGTTAAACCTGCTGATTAATGATAGTGATATTTCTTTCCCATAGCTTTCTCTCTAGACTTTTTCAGTCATCTGTCTGTGAATTTCACAGACAATGGTAACAGGTTCCTTAAAATGAAACCTCAGTTGAACTTTTCACTTATGAAAGTGACATAGTTGATCAACCCTAAAGTCATAATGCTGAAATATGCATCTTTACACATTGCTTGCAGAATGAACCAGGCTTTTTAGCTTCATTCAAGCACCCCTGCCCTTTCCAGATGGTCTCTTCCACTTTCAAGCTGAGAAAGTATTTAAATTGGCAGCTTCTCAAAGCCTTGCATTGACTCCAAGCAAGATTTCAATTCATCGCTTCCGTCAAGGTGTATTAACACAATTTGGCACAATGACTTGACTGTTCTAATACAGACTAAAAATTGTTGCTACCTCCGGGAACGACATTCGGCTGTGGTGTTGGTGGATTCCAGCCCTTTCATGGGCCAAGTAATAATCTGTCATGGTCCATGACAGACATGAGCAATGTTCTGTGTTCTAATGAAAAGCTCGACATATTCACCTTGCTTCACAGAGAAGCAGTGTGTTCTGCAAAAAACGTTCCCACATTCTGAGATTATAAAAGAGAATGGTTTTCCTTCTTTTTTTTGTCGACACCAAGACACATGTGAAGGTGCCACAGAATGACCTTTCACAGGAACTTATTTGGCTTTTCTAAATTAAAACTGTATGTGAATGGGGAAGCAGTAGCAGATCTAACAGATGTGTGATGCTCTAATGGCTTTTTGTAAGGCCAGGCAGCAAATAATGTGATACTCATCATGGTGGTTTTGGTGTAGCTTATAATAATAATAATAAACTACAGTAAACTACACCCATACATCACAAAGCCTCTGTCAACAAAAAAACCTTCCAATTCAGCACATCAGAGCTTTTCTAGAACTAGGTGCACTTCCTGTTGCTAACAGAGAGCATGAAGCTGCATTTTTTTATGTTTGTGGTTGCAGATAGATATGAGGGAGGTGTGCGTGTGCGTGTGTGTGTGCGCGCGCGCGCGTGTGTGTGGTCAGTGGAACCTTACTGAGATGCCAGTACCTGTGGAAATGATTATCACATGTTTTGTGAGCCTTCACACAGGCTTAAGATTCAATGCTTTGGCTAGAGGACGTACATTTGATCTGAACCGCCCAATCAACGTCCTTCTCACCCCATGTGTTGGAGTCAAGGCCACATTTCACTATAAAATACTAACACATGAAGGGTTGGACTGTGTGATCGCAATGCAAATGGCCTCTCCTCTAAGATTTTGCTCCACTGGCCACAGGTGGACAGGACTAGTGTAGCAAATAGGCCCTTTTCTCTCAAAATGGTTATTGGAGAGTAAACATGCTATAAAGACACAGGGCGTATCTGTAAGATCATAATGTCACTCTTCTGAGTCATTCTGAAGCATTGGCCTCAGATGCAGGATAGTGGTAGTACCATTTCATTCAATGCACACCACAGATTGGAATCTTTGCTGATGAAACTGTTCACAATTTGTCTAATGGAACTGGTGCATTTAAATAAATGTGTCCTTGATCTAGCTACTACAAAAATTAAGATCTATTCATTATGTTGTGCAGTGCATAAACCATCACTAACGCTTCACATGCACGTCAGTTGTTATGAGTACTTTGAGTGGTGAAGACTGGAATGACGCTTTAATGTAGGTTTCAGCCTACATATCCCAGCATTTAAAAGGGAACACTGGAGTGTCAGCATCAAGTTATGACATCAGTCTGAAGACTCCAGACGGTGGACTGGCCTTCATACCCACTGGCTGTGCTATTTATGAAGCTTGATACAGATAGTCTAAGAGCCCTGTTCTTTTCCAACTGTGATAGAGCTTCCCTGGGGGAATCAGGAATAACCCTTCTGCAGCCTCCTGTGAGCTGGAATAACCCCTGTACGGCCTCTAGAGAGTTGGAACCTGCCTTTTCATCTGTGTAGCGAATGTGTGACTTAGAAAGACAGTTTTTGCTGAAAAGTTGCTTTCTTCACTTCAAGTTGGCCTTCAACAGCGTCCCTTATCCTATATAACCAAGAGCACGATAGTACATGTACCTCTATGAACTCACCTAACGCAAGCAGAAAAGAAGGAACTGAACATAAAACCTGATCACGGAAAAGGAACCTAATTTATACCGCAGAGATTTTGTGTTATCTGCGTGGGTTTGTCCCATCTTGGCATCCTGTCTGACAAGAACCTGAATGAACATCCAGAGGGGTGAATGCTTGGTGAGATTATTGAGAACTTGCACACGTTCCTCCAAAATGACTGATTAATGCTGTAAACTGGGTCACGTCGACAGGACGCTGTGGACCGTGACGGGTCACACAGACGGGTGTCGTGAGTCTGGGGCATTAGCACTAACCAATAGAGGAAAAACATCAGCATTTGACATTCTTAGGGCGTACTCACACTAGGCACGGTTTGCTGGATCCGTGCTGGGGCCCGGTTATCCCCCCTCCCCACTCCCCCGCTGGCCTGCACTCACACTGTCTTTATCAACCCGGCCCGAGCACGCTTACGTCATCACAACGCCGCTTTATTTGGAAAAAAGCGCGCTCGCACAACACTATAGAGTTCACGATTCTCTTTTTATTGTATTTTTGGAGTCGTTTTGGGAGTGCAGAAACACGGTGCAAGCACAGATTTATCGATAATTTAACACAACGATTGTCTGCTAATCGCTTTGCCGCTATGACTGTTTAACGTGAGCGTCGCATCACTGATGTCATGTTTGAGTTCCAGCGAAATGAACCAATCAGACGAGGCACCAAGCGGGCCCGGGCACGGATAGCGCTCACACTAGAAGCGAACCCGAGTCCACATGAATCGTGCCCTGGCCCACCTCTTCAAAGCGGGCCCGAGCACGGTTAACTGATCCGGGCCCGGGCACGGTTGGAGCGCTCACACTAGCCAAACGAACCGTGCTTCGGCAGGCAACCGTGCCCGGGCCCGGATCACAGAGCCTAGTGTGAGTACGCCCTTACACTTGAAGTTAGCACCCTGTGTTTAAATGAAGATTTTTGCTACAGATTTCCTTTAAATGTCAGGACACTGTTATCTTCTCTTTAGTATAAAAAAGGACCTTAAGATAATATCATAAACACACACTATACTGTATGTGAAATAATAACCTATACTTCACTGAGCCAGTTCTGGCAAAGTGATCTAATACTGTTAATGATATATACTGATATCACAAGCTCTCTATCTCTCTATCTATGAATCAATGCTTGTTTGATAGAAAAAATCCACCTATTCCACTGACAGATCAGAATCAGAATTTGAAGCCATCAGAATACAGTGATAAACTGCAGTGACTGTAGAATTGAGCAAAGTATGACCACCAGTCCAACGTCCATCTCATGTCTGCCTCTGTTTTGGGAGGCAGGCTTTAAATCCTGACAGGCCTCACTCACACACTTGCAGACAAAGGCTGAGTCTAGCAACATTCGCGCTCTCTTATCAGCGCAGCGGAAGCGCCGCCCCAGGACTGTGTCTGGTTCTGCCCAGCCCGATTCACCACTCGCCTCCTTCTCCAGAGCCTCCCGTCCATCCCGGGCTGGCCGAACAACAGCAGCACTGTTTCCTGCCGGCCGTGGCGCTCCGGGACCCAGCTCTGTCCTTTCTCTCGCCCTGCTTTCACTTCAGGAACGGGCCAGGCGTGACGCTGACGCAATGCAAGGCAAACACTGTAAGCGGCGACAGGGCCACAGCGACAGGCCCTCCGCTGTAGAGCCCTCAACACCGGCATTGTTCGGAGCACCCGAGAGCTGGCACAGCAGAGCTACAGGATAAGGGTTCTGTTTGCCAGCCCTGGCTATCTAGGTAACTGCTTTGCGCGCATAAATGCCTCACTTGAAGTGAACAGAAATGGCATTCAAAAAAAAAAAAAAAAAAAAAACGATATGCTGGTTGCACTGCTCGGCTATCTGTGTTAAACGCAGCCAAAGGCTCTCTGCTCCTCAGGACCCCTCCTTGTGCTGGAAGGGAACACTTGGAAGTCTGAGCATAATGTACTGTGAGAACAGCTACCAGGGTTGATAAGTAGGCCCCAAGGACGAGCTCTACGACAATGTGACATCAACGCAATAAAAAAAATAAAAATAAAAATACAGTACTGTCTTGATCCCATAAAGCTGTTATTCTTGGCAGGGTCATGAACAGTGGCCTTTGTTAAAGGTGCAACAGGAAGTGGATCACATTTTTTTGTGACCAGTGACTAGTGGGATCTCATTTTCTGGTCAAGAGAACTTAACTTTTTGAAAGTTCTCATCATTTTTTGCCACATTAAACATCTGCTAGAAATTGTATCATGGCTATGTTAATGGACTTAGGCATGCAACAGTGTCTTCATAAAAAAAAAAAAGGTTGATAAATGGGTCTGGAATGAATTTCCATATACTATGTGCAATGAAATGTCTGTATTAGTCATCTAAGTAAATACCGAACAGAGGGCAAAAACGTTTTTATATAACGTTTAAAATTTTATATGTTTACAATATTTGACACTAATAACTTAATAACACCTAATAACTTACGCCTATATTCTTCCATCTGTATTTTGTACATTTCTTTTTTCCTTATTTGTTGTTTATTTAAGTTTTATATGTATACCAGAAAGGTCTGCATGACAATAAAGAATCTGAATATCTCAACATAATCAGCCCATAGTTGCCTCTCGGAACAACCTTCCCAACTGACAACATTCAAAGGCGGTTTCTGATCATGCCCCAACTCGAAGGTCAGAACTCACCCAGGACGATCACCACCGTCTTCAGCAAGCTCATCATGGTATCCCTGTTCCTCCGCTGTCCCGAGCTGTGTCTCGACATCCTCATCGTGCGCTGCCGCACGTACATGAATATGTGAGCGTACAGGACCACCATGACCACGAAGGTCACCAGGTTGAAGACAGCCCAGAAGACGAGGTACGAGTTGCTGTACAGGGGCGCCATGCTGGAGCAGCTCCTGATGGCGCAGATGCAGTTCCAGCCCACGCTGGGGATGGCGCCCATCACGATGGACATGGTCCAGATGATCACAATTACCACCACAACGCGCCGGTTGCTCATACGCGTGTGCAGCTGCATGCGGAAGACCGTGATGTGGCGCTCGATGGCGATGGCCAGCAGGTTGGCCACGGAGGCGGTCAGGCTGGTATCGATGAGGCCCTGGCGTAGTAGCCACGTGCTCACCGTCAGCCGTCGCGTGTTCGGCCCCG
This sequence comes from Brachyhypopomus gauderio, assembly GCF_052324685.1. Taxonomy (NCBI): domain Eukaryota; kingdom Metazoa; phylum Chordata; class Actinopteri; order Gymnotiformes; family Hypopomidae; genus Brachyhypopomus; species Brachyhypopomus gauderio. Next base: position 12,836,107 of record NC_135220.1, on the reverse strand, counting down.
TGTTGAACATCAAGTAGAAATACGCCAGACCGGCGAAGAAGTCCGCGGCGGCCAGGTTGGCCATCAGGTAGTAGATGGGGAAATGGAAACGGCGGTTGATGTAGATGGCCACCATCACCAGCAGGTTGGCCAGCATGATGAAGATACATACTGTAATCCCAAGGCCCATCACAAGCTTGCTGACTGTATTCCACTCAGTGGCCAGGAACTTCCCGCTTTGATTGTAAAAGAAGGCGATGGTTTCATTGTAGTAGCATTGTTCTTCCATCTTATACGGTGTAATTCTGGGGCGGGAAAAAACAAAAGTAAGTGACATCAGAGAAATGCTATAGTTTTGTGGTGGTGTTGCTACGACTTCCTCAACAAATTAGAATTGTGAAAAATAGACATTTTGATCAGATCTTGGTTCTAAAGTGAGTTTTTTGTAGGAAAGAGAAGTGTCTGTAATGGAAACTCACACCAACGGGATAAACAAGAATAGAATCCTGTTGTTTTTAATCACTTAGCAAGTGTGTTTCGTTGGGCCGTGATACTGTGTTCAGTATTTTCAGCATTTTCAGTAAACGTAGTGGACATAGTCACATACATGCAGCACATTAAACCCTGAGCAGAATGTGTCTCTATTATTAAACCCTCACTATGCACCACAGGAACTGAGTGATCACTGTGGTTTATGTATTTAGCATGATGGAGAGGCAACATTTGTCCGCAGAACTGCTGAAACAGCAGAAGTTATTACACTTCAAATGTCGGACCAGCAACTTGTGGTCATCACCTGTTGTCATTGCTACTGCAAGAGAATTTGACATGCCTTATGTATGCAAAAGCATCTACAACATTTCTAAACACTACAACGCAACATCAGCTCCTGATTTCTCATTTTTTATATTCATCACCCTTAATCCAGTGAATTTAAGATCATCAAAATTATTACAGCCGTCAAACGGTTTGCTATTCTCTGAAGAAAAAAAAGAAGAAAAAAAACCACTGGTGTTTTGTTTTTTTTTTCTCTCCCAGCTGTCTGGTATCAGCTGTTTAGAACTCAAATGTCAGGCGAAAGTGAATGACCTTTCCACGCCTTTTGTGTGCGATTCCAAGCCGCTTGTCTATGGTGCCAGTGAGACAGATCCTGGCATTGTGTGTGTGTGTCTTATCATCTAGCCTCAGGCCCGTGATCTCACCGAGCTTACGGCGCTGAACAAAACACGGACTGTGCGTAGCCGTCTCTAAACTTCCTTCTCTGGGTGCTGGGAGAGAGAACATGAGCGTGCCCCCATCGCGCCGACGAGACCACCCTGCACCTCATTGCTCTCTGGAAGAACGCAGCTTCGTTCCCATCCACACGGGATGAGGAGACGAGTGAGGACATTGCAGACAGCTCGGCAGCGTCAGTGTGATAACACCATGGCCTTGTGGCACTGTCACAAAAACAGCCACTTCTGCTTAATGAACGTCATATCCACATAAAATGCAGCTTTCGGATCTGAAATGGGTTCAGGCTGTCTGCTCTTCACAGGGTAACATGCACTAATAAAGCTTCACCAGCTGACATCGTCATAGCTGGCTCTCTGTGTCGATTCTCAATAGATGCTCATTATGTAAAGCAACATTGGTCTCCGTAGCTGAAGCCCACATGCTTCACACAAGCTAAGAACAGATTGATGAAAGTGATCCAAAGGTGAAAAACATCAAGGTCCAACCTGAGGCTCTCCGTCAGGTTGCAAAAGACAAGTAACCGGCCTGGATGTGTTCCCACCCCTGCCTGTCCAGAGAACACAATGAAGGCATTGTTCAGTGTTCATCCAGTAAAAAGGTAATAGAGCAGACTTTTACAATAAACAAACTGTTCACATTTGTGTTTTGTCCCAGTGGGCCTGTGCACTTTAGTGAGTTTCACGTCAAATGGAAGTCTAATTCATTACATTAACTAAGTGTATTATTGGAACAGTTGTTAGCAATTTGAGAGGAGTTTCTTACAGCTCTGGGGGCCTCTGACTATGGACAAAGAATATTAATAATTTCCAAAGTACAAGGGAATTTAAAAGTCTTTATTGTAATTATATGATTTTACTATTGTTTAAAATGGCTCTACCCTTAGACATATGAATCACCTAAAGGTGATCAAACATACTTCTTGAAGTGTATAATCTAGATAAATCCATCATATACAATATGGGATGAGGATACACCACAAGGATGTTCTTTTTATACAAATAAATACCACTATGCAAAGACACATGTGTGTGTGTGTGGGGGGGGGGTTGTTTTTGTGCATTTTCCCCTCCGGTCCAACTGACAGTCCACTTGGCCGCCAAGTGTCTTAGCTAAGAACACAACAATGTGAACGATGTGAATCAGCACAACGTTGTGAACAATGTGAATCAGCACAAGAGCCCATGAAGACGGACCGGACAACCCTCTGCTTCTGCGTTCGGAACAACATAAAGTGCAGATAACACAGAACACAAATTCACCCTACTGAGGACAAAATGAGCTGCAAAATATATTTGCCACATTGATGCCCCAGAAAGCAAAGCCTTACGATTTGATCTTTCATCTGAAAAGTAACGATACAGCAAACCTCCCGTTAATATCTACCGGCATGAATGTTCTGAATATAGTCTAAAAGTAGACGGTTTGCTGGTGACGTCTTACCTGATGCTCTGTCTAAGCATGGAGGAGCCAAATAGCACAGCACCCTCAATTAGAAATGCCATTACGTTTCCATCAATTCATCAAGGCACCCTTCCAGATTCTGGGTCTCTGGCAGATTGACGCTCCAAAATCGGAGTCATGAAAAAAATCTGTCACACTAAGTCAAGCGTTGTGCGAGTAGATGGGGACAACTGGCTGATTGCACAACGTTTGCGTTTTGGGAGGAAGAAGGACTTTAAAAGGCTTCTCACCTTCTGACTCGTTTAAAGAGAAGAAAACGTTGGTACTCATGGATCAGAGCCAGCCACACAGGTGTGATCACGGAGTTTGAGTATCAGGACCCCCATCTATGTATGCAAGTCTTGTGTGTTTGGCTGGGAAACCAGGGAGCACATCTGTCCTGCCCCCATGATGCTTAGCTAGGAACACTTCACTGACTTCTCCAGAAAGCGAATTAGAACAAATATATGTGTGAGATCTTTGAGATAAGGTACACATCTAGTCACTTATCTTCCTCCAAAGCTTTCAAAAAGCACGATGGTTGCCAGTGTTTACTGGTGTTTACCAATTTACAGTGATGGTACAGGAACTGAATGAAAACAAAAGCCATGTTTGTCCATTCAAGAGTCAAAGCAACACCAAGCACCACAGCCACTGGCAAAGAGCAACACACCAGTCCAACCCAAGAACTCACATCACCCAGAAACAAATTCCACAAAACAGCCATGGACGTTTTCCATTTTCCATAGCAAGAGTTCACAGAGCACACTGCATGATCAGTGTGCATGGCAGCCACTCTCACTTTCCAATGTCCTGTTATGGGATTCTGCTCACCAGTATGACAATGGTCCCCCATCGTTGTCCATGAGAGTACAACAAAGCACTCGGACTCCTAGAGAGCTTGTCTCCATTGTAGAGACAGATCTGTGTCATGTCAGTACGATAACAGAGACCACGAGAGCCTTTAACACCAAACTCTAAAAAGGCAACAGTAGTATACAGTACTATACTTTGCACATACACCATTATGACTGCAATGTAATCTGTTGCCATAGGTTTGTATTTCTGAGCTGTCAGTAAGCTTAAGGGTTTAAGCAAGCGGGAACACGGCGATCAAAAGTCACACCTTTGAACCCAAGTGTCCGGTGTGAAACGAGAAGCTTGAGTGTGACATGAGGCATCTAAGGCAAACCTTTGTTGGAACCAAGAGTAAAACAAATCCATATGTTTAGCAGACCAAAGCCTTTCCAGCTACGTCGCTACAGGGGTTGTTCTCCTGTGCAAGACCTACAGAACCAATCAAAACGGCCAATTCCCATCCCAATTCTAGTTATTTGCATTCATACTTCTATTTTGTTGGCCCTTTGGATAGAAGAACCACTGACTGACATCTGCCTGACGGGTGAAGGGTTGTCCATGTGCACCAGCAGTTTTCAGAACGCTGCATCTTTCTTTCACATGTGGCCCAAGGAATGGAGAAGCTGCCATCACTAACCCAAAATAACCGCAAACGCTCTTGTAAAGATCAGATATAAGCCTTTGTGAGGGTCACTTGGTTTTATGAATAGCGAACATAATTCCTGAAACATTCAAATATATACGTTACCTATATTGCATATACATTTATATAAAACAACGTGTTTTGTGTTCCATGCTACTGTGGTGGGTGGCAAATGGACTGAGCTTCTCTGGCTTTGCTATCTAAAATTAAATATGACACGGCAGCAGCACACAACATTAAATCTCCTGTTTGGTGCTACCATAGCAGGTAGCTGTATTGGAGATTATTAGAAGCTTCCCATATGCGTGATAGGGCCACATCACAGTAGACTTATTTATTTATAACCCACTGGCACAGAACAAGCACTGCTCGGGTGGAACTCAACCATGCCACACAATGGAACAAGACATTTAGTGGGGCAGGTCGCGACTGCCTGGCCAGGCCCATCGGGACATATTTTTAGACAGAGTGCCACTCCTTTTAATTGAAGGGCACTGAACACATTTCAAAGTTTGATATTTCCATTCAGCAGACATAACACAGAACAGGAAGGGTTGGACATCTGCACCCATACCTGACCCGCGAGGTGACAAAGAAGCGTGTGTGTGTGTGTGTGTGTGTATTCATTTTCCTTTTCAGCTAGCAACAGACCACCTTCTGGCCAAGTTCAGCTTTCCCCAGTAGATATGGCATAAGCCTTTTTATATATAAAAGCACAGCATGATTAAAATTGTTATTACATTCTCCCTATGTAGATTTGTTGGCAATGAAATAATTGAGAAATTACCATAAGTTAACTCTATAAAAAAACTTTAAAGCATTCTAGGTCCAAGAAAGTTTATGGTATTCCTTTAATTCTAGTGAACTCCAACCACTGGTGCATGAAAGCAAAACTGAAATCACAGTGTTTCCATAGATTACTCATTAAGTGTATCTAAATTAAAAGTCAGTTTTTCTCCTATGTCCACGCCCACTTGTAAAGCAAAGAAAATGAACTCCAATGAAAGTAGCGTTTGTTTCGTCCGTTTGGCAATATGGAAACTTAAATGTTGACGCATATCTAAATCAGAAATATTTTTAAAAGGGAATCGTTTCTGGAGAGTTAAATGCAATACAAACAGGCAGAGGTTGAGCTTTCTGTATCATTTCCATACTAATTTGCGGCATCACAAATTATACTTTAAGTAAAGCAAAACTACAAACGCAAATGCGACACAAAGGCACTCCAGCTAAAACAATATCAACGCGGTGTTATTTGAATTTCAGTCCTCCACCCAGAGTGAGTTGAACTCCTCTAAGGCGTGTAGACTGGAGTGCAGCCAAAAGCAGCAGATATGCTCCTCTACTACCGAGCTGTGCGTGTCCGCACTGAGGAGCCGCGTTAACGCCGCACTACTGCAGCACATCACCACAGGGTTGCAGCCTGCGACTAGAACTTGGACAACGTGACGAGCAAACGGTGACTTTGGTGTCAACACCTCATGCGTGGCACAAAACCCTTCGGAAAATATTTTTGAAACGACTCCCTATATTCCCGGCTAATGTGATTTGAGGTTAAACACCTAAAGCGGGGGCTGATTCCCACTCAGGAGAGTAAATCCAAAACTTTCCTCCTGTACCTTCTCCTCTGCTCGTTGGTTTGTGCCACGCGTTACTGGAGGTAAACCCACTACCTCACAGGTTAGTCCGAGGCAGCACTGTCGGCGTTTCTAGTCTAAATGTCTTTAAGTGAAAAAGTTTGAGACCACAGTTGAAGATAGCTGACAGTTATCTTTCACTGTAAAAACACTCATTCCAAACGACGTATTTTCTACACAGTCTCTTTGTAAAAGCTAAAGAGCGGGTTACTTACGGCTGGAAGAGTAGGCTAATAACTCCAAAAGTTTGCCCCAACACACCCCCCACCCAAAAAAAACAATCAAAGCCGGTCTCCTAAAACCTGTCCGGGATGGAAGGGTTGTTTTCTGCTATAAAGTCCTGTATTGTGTTGTTTATTCATCTTACATCCACCTGGACACGCGCATTAGACGCTGCTAGAGTGATTTTCTCCGTTCCCGTTATTCTACTTAGCGGTCGCTTCTCTGTGGAACACCAGTGAAGAGCCTCTCCACTCTACGGGACGAGTGACGTCACACACACACACAGGCGCACACGCACACAGAAAGAGAAACACAAAGTCTGCGTGTATAATTA